>NC_085859.1:42633643-42643987 GCF_034702125.1 Engraulis encrasicolus | reverse complement strand
TTGTTTCAGTTAATTCAATTGAATCCATTCAGCTCTGTGTGCATCTGTTTTTTTTTGCAAGACAACATACATACAGTGTCTGTAGAGTGTGTTTGTAGCGAAGGGGAGTAGAGTTACCCTGCCGAGACGCAAACCCAAACCTTCCTGGGCACCAAACTGGGATGTCGTGCTGAAAAGCGAGTGCCTGCCAGAACACGAGTGCCCTCATTGAAACCAATGGAAACCAATGACCAATTTTTCAGATATTTTTTACCCATTTTTGCAGATAAATCCGACACAATTTAACTTAAATTTTAAGATGGAAAGCCTATCAATAAAGCATCTGCATTCCTTCTGGAAGTATTACAAAGAACTGGTTACAATTTCAGTATTATTTCCATAAAAGAATCGAAGAATTGTCATAACAAATGTTACGGTTTCTCAAAAAATGTCATTGGTTTCAATGAGGGCACTCGTGTTCTGGCAGGGACTCGCTTTTCGGCACGACAGGGACTCAGATCGCTACACCAAAGAGCCAGGCTCATTGGCGTAACAGTCAGAGCACACCCACAACCCTACAGATGGCCACTCCATCACACTGCCTTCACCCTTCGTGAAGCGCACCCGTGTGCTTAACACACTCATGGTGTCCCTCACACAACTGCCCATCATGCTTCCTCCATCCAGTGTGCCATCCAGGGATCCCTCGCACCGGGGGTCACCATTCCTGGGGGTCCCATACATGGAATTAAGGCTCACAAACAATGGGTACACTTCCAATGTAGTTTTCAAAGTGAGAAGTCTGCACACTTAGGGGTCTTACACACCAGGGCGGTAAAGCGTCGCGGAACGGCCGCGTTTTTTACCGGCGTCGGTGAAAATACATTGAAACATATCTGTCCTTACACACCAACCGGCAGTAATCGAGCATCAGAACAGGACTGGCCGCCTACGCCGACGCTTTCAGTGTGAAAGGCAGAGAAAAACACGCCGGCCGAAACTAAGCAGAAAGACCGCGTTCGTCCCGTGACCGTTCCGTTCCGCCTTGGTATGTTTTGGCCCTTACAATCCTTTTTGTTGTCTTTTATTTATTTCATGGCTGGATTAGGCCTACGTTTCAACTTTAACAGTCAGATTCTCTACAAACACAGTCTGAGTGGTAATTAGAACATGCCTGGCACCCCTAGAACATGCCTTATTAGAACAGGCCTTCCAATGGCCTCACGCCACGGTCCATACTTCTGGCGCCATTTGTAGCAATGCGGCGTAGAATTGCCCTTGTCGGTGTTCTGTCGAGATGTGTTGCCTCGTCGAGATGAGCGACCGGTCGCCCTATTCGTTAGTGGTGTTCTATCGATTTGCGATGCCTCATCTAAATGAGCGACCTTGCAAGACTTTCCGCGGAAGGCGTTTCAATCGGTCCACGTAGGACTGTTTTAATAACCATTACTTTGTTTATTTCACGGACAGGGGTGTGCAATCGTTCGTGCGGAGTTTAATAAGAACACGCGGCTGCTGACAACCGTGAGCCTCTCGTTTGAGCAAGTTAAGAAACGTGCCGAAAGAGACTGAGTTGAGTTTGCGCAAATACTGGAGAAAGTGTTTGGGATCAGGGCCTGGCTACGGGTTGTTTAATGCAGTCATTTGCTGTTGGTTTGGTTTCAATGCGACGTGGGCTCGCAAGGCAAATTGCTAGGCCTACATGAAATCATGTGCTATGGGGATAAACAAGCGCAGTTTAGATATTCCCAGATAGCAGATAGCTTATTGTGGCTTTGTTTTGGCAGATGTCTGTCTTTTAATGACCGGAATCATATTTTCTTAACATCCCCACCAGTGCATTTCTTATTACCATGTTGAGGCATTTTACAATGCAGTCGATTCAAATTCTTGAGTGAAAAGGGTGGAGGGAGCATTTTGACAGCTCAATCAGAGGTGGCGATTTTTTCCATTTTGCAATGAGAACGCCTCCTCTACATAAATAGTCTTTTCTGATCGATGTTACAATGTTCGAGGCTGAGTGTGTGAGCGATTACGGTTAGGCAACAAAGTAGCAAATGTACGAGGCCACGCTATTTAACAGATTTTCCAACGATCTGCTGGATGATCCACGCTATTTCCCGTTTCCCCCCCCCAGGGGATGCCTACCGGTATCGTAACTTTCAGCCCATGATAGTCGGTGGACAGGCTGTAGGCTAACTAGACTATGGATTACTGGTGGTAACCTTTGGAGGACATAGGCTACAGTTTGAGTCACTAAAGTTGACAGTCTCAGGGGATCCTATCGTAACTTGCGCTACAGTTTGAGTCACTAAAGTTGACAGTCTCAGGGGATCCTATCGTAACTTGCGGTCTCACAATTCGATGGGCAATCACCCGCGAAAACCACCGCGAGGGTGTGCGCATGCGTGCGCATGCTCAGTAGCGAAGAGAATCACATCTCGATGGGTCGCTCATATAGACAGGACACCGGGACTCAAACCCAGTACCAAACCCCGTACCAAACTAGGGATCTGACTGCTACACCGAAGAGCTCATTGCCATGACAGTCAGAACACACCCACAGCCCTGGTCACTCCATCACAGTGTAATACTATATGTGTGTTTGTGATTCTTAAACAGGCAGTCACATTGAAGCAGACATGCTTGTGTTGTAGTAAATTAAAGGGGCATTCCACCGGTGGAGACATGAATATGTTACTGAAAGTGGGTCATATGTATAGTAGAATAGTAACATACATTTCTAATTTGGTGCCTTCTTGGCCAAGAAAAGGCAGAAAATGACTTTTTAGTGCTTGTGGATTTGTGACAACAATCCCCATAATGCACGGCAATGCTCAAGTTCCACAGGCCACACCCAGTTATTTGGGACTCTATGCATCATCCCTCCCTCAGCTTGCAGGCAGTGTTGCCAGATTGGGCTGTTTCCTGCCCAATTGGGCTGCTTAGGATGGTCGTGTGCAGGTAAAAATGGCATTTAGCAGAAAAACCCGCCCAATTTTAGCCATAGAAATCAATAGAATTGGGCGGGATTTTGAGCTTCTAGGCTGGTTTTGAGCAGTTTTTGGGCTGGAAATCATCAGCCTCATCTGGCAACCCTGCTTGCAGGTGCATCACAGTGGGACAGACATCACTGGAAAGGAGAAGCTGGAGCACACTGCAGCTTAGTTTTCAAGAATTTATTTTGTGCACACACGCGACCAACGTTTTTGTGTTGCTACACCTTCTTCAGAGTCAAATGATAGCAAGAGAGAGACACATTTCAAGACTTGACATTCACAGGTGATCCTACTTGGTTTGGCTAAATTGGTCTGATCTCATTGCAGGTAATTGACCCCACCCCCCAACACCAGGACAAGATTGTAGACAATTAGACAGCTTGCCAACTTCCCAAAACAAAATAAAAAAAGTGAAAAAAACAATACACAAAGAACATTGTCAATAAAACCACAGCTACAATTATTAGAAGACCACAGCCGCGATGCTGGAACAATTTGTTACAGAGAGCAAGACATATTGTGTTCCTCATTTATGCCCTGAGGCTCCACTGAATTTAGAGTATGAATCCAAAATGCCTTTCCACAAAGCCTCTCTGTCTAATTGTCTGCAATCTTGTCCTGGTGTTGGGGGGTGGGGTCAATTACCTGCAATGAGATGAGACCAATTTAGCCAAACCAAGTGGGATCACCTGTGAATGTCAAGTCCTGAAATGTGTGTCTCTCTCTTGCTATCATTTGACTCTGAAGAAGGTGTAGCAACACTGAAACGTTGGTCGGGTGTGTGCACAAAATAAAGTCTTGAAAACTAAGCTGCAGTGTGCTCCAGCTTCTCCTTTCCGGCTATGCCAGTGACTTACTGGCAGTGTTGCCAGATGAGGCTGATGATTTCCAGCCCAAAAAATGCTCAAAACCCGCCTGGAAGCACTAAATCCCGCCCAATTCTATTGATGTCGATGGGAATTGGGCGAGTTTTCCTGTAAAATGCCATTTTTACCCGCAGACGGCCATCCCAAGCAGCCCAATTGGGTGGGAAACAGCCCAATCTGGCAACACTGCTTACTGGAGCCTCAATGCCAGTGATTTCAAAAGCACTGGGACACTGATCTGTGATAGGTCTGTTAGAGCATTAGGTCCAACCCCCTATGGGCGGGGTTGAAAAGGTGGGAAAAAGGCTTGTAGTCTCAACAGAAATCCACCTCTCTTACACTTCCTATGTCGATGATGCAAAATGACCATTTTTACATCATTGACATAGGAAGTGTTAAGAAATGAATGTGGATTTCTCCAATCTCAGGGGGAATTGAGAGATTTTTGAAAGACCATTCAAAAGTATGACTGGGTGTCTATCAATGGAAAGCCTAATGCAAAATGGGTGGAGTGTCCCTTTAATAACAGTGTCGGCAAACTGTGTAAATGTACGTACGTAGAGAATTACATTCGTGACATGAAATACTTTAGGCTACTCTCACAATGTTTGAATAAAGCAATTAATGGTTGCACTCTTGTGTCTGACTCTGACGCTGACCCTGACTGATGTCGTGGATTCGTGCCTTTGTGAACTTTTCATCATCCTCTAGTCACCTTTATCACATATTTAAATGTCTATGTTATTTTAGTTCATTAAAATAAATAACTTTGGTTATTTCCATGTCAACTCCTATCCCTTTACATTCCTATTTTTATTCCAATACAACTTCTCAGTATTTTGTAATCCGCGTATGGGCAAGCTGGAGTGGGGAGAATTATTGGTGTTGATTATTTTTGGCTAGAACAACTCTGGGAGTTGCCCAGCTGTGAAGTAAAGCAATGAAAACACATACGACACTCCACCTCCTTTATAAGACCAAAACCTGTGAAGAAACACTCACCTTGGCCTGGGCAGTGAGATTAAGGTAGGCAATTAGAATTACAGCTTGGTCATCTGGTAGGATTAAAAAAAATAAAAATAAAAATATGAAGACTTCACCTGTTAAGACACAGCATTATAAATTTGCTGTTACCAAAATGGCAATGACCAAGTCGTAGTGCATTACTAAAGGTAATGTCATAATGTAGTATATGGTAGTTAACTTTTCAATGACTACTACAGCATTGCACTGATGGAACAGTGTGCATTATAGGGCTACGAAATATGAAAATTAGTCCACGGTCAGTAGGATCTCCAAGGAAATATAATGTTGTTTTCTGATTGCGTCTTCTTTGTGTTAGACCTGTCCTGTGTTTTGCATCTTGCCTGTCCTGAGAACCATGGCCTCCCTCTGCTCGACTCTGCTCCTCGTCCTGTCAGCGCTCTATGTGGCTGCTGCTGATCTCCAGGTGTGGGGCATTCGTGGCTACGGCATCAAGGGCGATATGTTGTCCAAACCCGACCCCTACGTCAAGGTGTACTGTGGCAGCACATTCGGTGGGATGACGGAATTCAAGACGAGCGACCCCAACCCCATCTGGAGTACGTCGTTCCGCTTTCCGGACGGCAAAGTTGGGAATTTCCTGAAACTGGAGTTGTGGGACAGGGACCTGCTGTTCGATAATCGTCTGGGGACCTGCAAAGCAATGGTAAAGCAAAACACCAGTGCCAAGGTGACCTGCTCAATGCGGAAGGGGGAATTGGAGTTTTATTACGGACTGTGAAATTGCCAATAATGCAAGAGCAGGTGTTTTGTTGTCTAAAGTGACAGGTCCCTTTGTATGCCAACTTGCACATCATTTGAAATCATCATAATAAATAAAATGGTGTATCACAATATTTCCAGCCTAGAACGATTTGTTTGTTTGTTTGTTTGTTTGTTTGTTTGTTTGTTTGTTTGTTTATTTATTCATTATGTCACATGTGAAGAGCTGGGCTTGGACCCAAACACATTCAGAAAGTGAGGGCAAATCAGTAGAAAGTACAATATCAGGTAAACTATTATGACAAGACAGATTCACTCGCCGAAGACAAGCAGATGAGTAGCATTGGAGTGGGAGCTGAAATGAACACACACGCATTCACACGCACAAATGCACGCACGAAATTGCCCTGGGCCACACTAACCCTGTGTATGGGACCCAAACAGTCAGCCCTGCCACGATAAAGGGATATACTGTTCAATACAGTGGGCTATTTACACAGAAGAAAATAAGTAGAGAAGAACAGAATAAACGACTACTAGAGTAAAAGAGGAACACACACACACACACACACACACACACACACACACACACACACACACACACACACACACACACACACACACACACACACACACACACACACACACACACACACACACAGAGAGAGAGAGAGAGAGAGAGAGAGAGAGAGAGAGAGAGAGAGAGAGAGAGAGAGAGAGAGAGAGAGAGAGAGAGAGAGAGAGAGAGACTAAAACTCAAACATGAGGCAGGTGGGTTTAGGGATGTTGTTGACAATAGGTAAATGTGGGGAGTGAACAGATAATAATAATAAATAATAATAACTGTATTTGTATAGGACCTTACCATACAAGGCATGCAGCTCAAAGTGCTTAACAAATGAAAAAAAAACATGGCGTTAAAAAGAGAAGTAGAAAAGAGAGACAAAAAAAGAAAGAATAGCAAGAAGACAATCAGTCAAGAAACATACAAGGTGTAAATAATCTGTGCACATGTACAGTGAGTGGCAGGGATGCTGAGAGCTTTGGCTGGGCCCAGGAAAAAAATATTTGAAAGCCCCCCCCAACTAAATACATACGGTGTCATTCTAGGCCTGCTCTCTCCCTGGGCCCGTGACTACTGACTCCTTTTATGACTCCTGTCAGTGGGTCGGCTGAGTGGAGTGGGCAGCCTGAGATGGACAATAACAGGTCATGTAGCCAGATTTGGGGCGGACGAAGGAAAGGTGAGGAAAAGTACTGGCCAGTGGGTTGAGACATGAAGGGGGAAATGAATAGAGAAAACACAGCATATCCACATGTTAGCCCTCCTCCTGAATACATCATTGTGATACCAACTGGTTATCACTTGTCTATCTCCCATATGAATTGCATTCCAAACACATCATTATCAACAAAAAAGAGTTCAGGTACAAAACCTTTAAGTACATTTGTGATGAGCGTACAAAAAAATGCAGCCTGTATTTCTATAGGCCTACATTCAGTACAAAAGTATGTCCATCCAACTTTGTTAGGGCTTGACTTGCTGCTCTTCACAATAACATTTCATTGGCTTTTGGACTGTATACTACTTGGTGAAAATGCCATTTGAAACTTTTAAATTTGCCATTTAAAAATGCTACAGATTTTTGTAATGACTTTTAGACAGGGTTTGCATTTCAACTTTTCATATCAACGTTGATGTCAACAGCCCCATGATGCTTTCATTTCAACATCCATGAATTTCTCTAAATGTTCATTAATGTCCACTGAATATTTCCCTGGCTACTTTGAAGTGTTATCAGGGTTGTGTAAACCTGGTCAGAACAAGCTGGAATAGTTGCGAGAGAATTGGTTTGTTATTGTTTTTGGCCAGCAGCTCTGGGAGTAGCACAGCTGTGGAATAAAGCGATGAAAAGATACACGACCATGCTTTATAAGTTGAACACTTTTGAGAAAAACACACTTTGGGTTCAACACTGACCACACAGGTAGGTAATCGTTTTCATCATAATCTACTGTGAAGAGTGACTAAAACCCCCTCCTTCACTTCTTTGATATAGATATATCAGATAATAGATATATTATAAAAATATGATGCTTAGATTGCAAGAGAGGACGTAAACGACCTATGTGGGATTTTTATTAATGTGGGTTTTTTTCAGAATGTAATTCTCCTTCAAGATTTCAATGTCCATAAGATACAGATAAAACAAATAAAGATAACATATATTTCATGATGGATTTCTACTAAATGTGTTTTTTTCTGCTTAAATCTGCTCTGTTAGATCCACTTGCTGTGTTTGACCTATCGTCTGTCCTGACAACCATGGCATCCCCCTGGCTCACCCTGCTACTCGTCCTGCCTCTCCTCTGTGTGGCCACTGCTCAAGTTCAGGTGTGGGGCATCCGTGGCTTCGAACTCGAGAACGGCCTGCTGGGCAAGCCCGACCCGTATGTCAAGGTGTACTGCGGAGGCACCTTCGGCGGCATGACGGAGTTCAAGAAGAACGATGCCAACCCCTCCTGGACGGCCTCCTTCAGCTTCCCCACGGGCAGAGTAGGAGACGTCCTGGAACTGCAGCTGTGGGACAAGGACGTCCTGATCGACGACCATGTGCACACCTGCACCGCCAGCGTGGAGAACTACGCCAGCTCCAAAGTCATCTGCTCGTTCCGGAAAGGCAAACTAGAGTTCAACTACGGAGTGGGACAGTAGCCATGATGCACCATGACATTTTAAGTTGTACCTTTAACATTGTTTTTAAAGGTAAAGCTTAACTTTGGGAAGTGTAAATAGACCTAACAATGGCTGTCTGAATTGATCTTCTTTTTTGAGCACCTTTTAAAAGAATTATAACAAAAAATAAAAAGTGTTCTGCACTATATCCTTGGCTTTGCTGTTTATTTTTTTCATACGGACAGGTAGAATGAAGGTATAGCAGACAGAATTGGTCCTGATAATATTGCAAATACTGAAGGTAAATAAAAGCACAAAATCAGTAGCCTACAATAAAAAAGATGGGAATGGGCAGAGCAGTGCATAGATATGTAGGCCAATGGCTCTGAGAATGGATAGCGGTGGATAGGATGTGGAAGAGGTAGGCAGCACTAAACAAACACACACATCAATCAATCAATCAATCTATCTATCTATCTATCTATCTATCTATCTATCTATCTATCTATCTATCTATCTATCTATCTATCTATCTATCTATCTATCTATGAACTGATCGATCAATCAATCAAAAAAGCAAAATCTCAGTCAGGGGCGATGAAGACAGTGTGAAAGGTTCAGATTTAAAACCCTCAAAGGTCATTTTTGACGAGTTTGCCAAACAGGCTTTGTTTCTATCAATTTAGTAAACTTCAAATTTTACTCCATTTAATTTTGGGTGGGCTTTAGCCTACTTGTACTTGATAATAACAATAACAGGGCCCACCTCTGACCCAATAAACGATAAAACTTAAATGAATGCTCAGCAGCAACACACACACAAATACGTATTCATTTGATTTTTACAAATGATTTCAAGGCCCACTTGGAATACCCACAGTCGGCCAACAGTTTGAAAATCACTGGTATATACACATAGCCTAAAAAAAATATAGAGGGCTAGCCTATTCATTTATGCATTATACAATCTACCTGCATAATGCACAATGTAATTCTTATTTACTTATTTATTTATTTATTGATTGATTAATTAATTCATTCATCCATTCATTCAATTACTGTTGTTTGTGTGTTTGTTCATCTATTTACTTAAGCTATTTTAAAAATCATTTTCACTAGACTGACCATCCCACTCCCTGCCAATAGGTGGTAGTGTTGTAACATACTAGGCGTACACACATGGACAAGTAATGGACCAAAGTGTAAATAACAAAGAAGACCCACCTTCTTTGTAATTGTAAATAAGGAAGAGAAAGGAGGAAGAATAGAAGGAGTAGGCTACAGTCACAGCCCTGGTACAGTAGCCTACCATGTAAATGTTACAAACTTTATGAACTTTTGTCCGATAATCTTTTTTGTTGTTGTTGCTTTGAATTTATGATACGGTATTATTATTGCCGACTTTCAACCACACACCCTGGACCTTGGTGTGGTGTGGTGTGGGGTTGCTCAACTCAACCTATCAACTAGCCTATGTTGCAATCAGATCGGATACTTTGCAATCTGAAACACGTTCTCTGCTATGAATACATCGACATAATAGCCTAATAAAAGGCTATCCGCTCTACTCTGGTTTAACGTAGGCCTACTATACAATGTGTGAGTGTGATAAAACATTCTCTGTTGTGAGGGATTGCTAGTCAGTGTGCATTCATCTACATGAGTGTTTTTAAGCACTTAACCTTAGGCCTATACCTGTAAACCCCACAACGCAGCAGTCTATTAAAAGCAAAAAATCAAGGTGAAATATTACATGAATTGTTATCTTAATTTACTGGTGGAAATAGACTATAATTGAATGTTGAACCTTACCTAACTGCTTAACTTATATGGTCTGATATTCTGTGCCATTTCGCAGCAGCAGGGGTCCTGAGATAGGCTTCTGAAATGCCTCTCTTCCGCCAGTTGGGCGAGTCAAGGAGAGAAAATGAAAAACGACAGGTGAAGACGGGAAAAAGCAAGTTGAGGGGCAAAGACCCCGATGCTACTTTGACCAGCTTGTGCCTTGTGAATATTGTGAAAAATATGAACAATGTCTGGGCCCAGGACTATGCCCAGAACTACATGGACCAGTACT
>NC_085859.1:42541143-42631143 GCF_034702125.1 Engraulis encrasicolus | reverse complement strand
GAGCTCTTTTCTTCTGTCTGCAGCACAGGGAAACGATTGCTCTCGGACTCAGGAGAGTGATGACGAGGATGCCGCTGAATATGAGGACAAAGATGAGGATGAGGATGAGGAAGAGGGAGAGGTTAAGCGTAGAGAAAGACCTGGGCACGTTTTCAGCAATGCAGTGACGATGGAAAGGACACGTGACAAAGAGGCAGCGTCACCAGAAGAGGCACGGGAACGGCATGAAAGCACTTGGCAGAGCCCTCTCCTAACGCTCCCCCTGAGGCAGGTCCAGGGGGTGTCCTTCACCACAGTGGGAGCTCTAGCCCAGCTCTGCCCCAGCGTGTGTGCTCTGACGCTGGACTGCGACCCAGATGGGGAGCCGGAGGCGGTCTCGGGGGCCCGCGTGGCCAAAGCGTTGTCCCGATGGTCCTCCAGTCTGAGGAGCCTCACGCTGAGGTTCCCGGGGGGGGCTCTGTCGGAGATGGCGCGGGCCGTGGAGCCCGTGGGCGCGTCCCTGGTGTCTCTGACTGTGGAAGGGGTGCGGGCAGACGGGGTGGACCCTCTGCTGACTCTGCTCCGCTCCTGCCCCCAACTCACAACGCTGACCATTCACATGGAGCCTCCCAGCATGCACTACGACCAGGAGGAGGAGGAGGAGGAAGAGGGGGGAGAGGGAGAGAGACAGCAGGACCTTCAGGCTTTACCCTGTCTTCCTCGCCTGTCGTGTTTAGATATGAGGTAAATGGAGTGAGCCGACAGAAGGCACTGATATGCAATAGACTTACTGTAGTTGGTGTTTGTTTTGTGTTTCACTGCTCAAGGCTTAATCATCTCTCACTGCTCAAATGTGTGTGTTTGTTATTTATGCAGTAGGTAGTCCAATTTAAGTCTTAAGTTTTATTTCTTTAAGTTCTCAGTTTCTTAATTTCTTTTTTGTGTCTTCCCCCCCAACCCCCCCCCCCCCCCCCCCCCCCCCCCCCCCCCCCCCCCCCCCCCCTCATCTTTTTGTGTCCTCCTCAGCTTTTCTTTCGACCCACGCCAAAAGAAAACTGTGATGTCGTGGAGATCCCTTAAGGTGGCGCTGTTGGCTTTGCTAAGGGGCTCCCCTCTCCTAGAGACAGTTACCCTGGTGGCCGTGCCCTGTCCCCTGGACCCGCTCTTCCTCTCGGTGCTGGACCATGCCCTCTCCTCACGGAACCCCGCCCTCCGACACCTCAAGCACTTGAATCTCGCACACTCCGACGTCTCGATGGCAACCCTGTCGCGACTGGACGTCGTGGGCAACGGTTTGTCCACGCTGGACCTCAGCGGTTGCTGGGCCGTGACGCGTCATGATGTCAGCCGGTTGCAGAGGGCAGGTAAAGGGAGACGGCAGACGCTGAATGTCACTTGGACCTGATGTGGGAGGGCACAATGCTGAGACCCGGTTTGCACGTATATGGATATCATTTGTAAACATTTATACAACTCCCATTGTCATTTGTAAACTCCAAATCCCATTGTCATTGTGACACAGCAATCCACAGCACACAAGTGTTCACTGCACACAAGGAAATTGCATACATGCCTCACCCGTGCTAAGGGGCAGCCTCCAATGGCCGCCCCAAGGGAGCAGTGCCGCGGGACGGTACCATGCTCAGGGTCACTGAGCCGTGGAGGAGGACGGGAGAGAGCACTGATTAATTACTCCCCCCACCAACCTGGCGGGTTGGGAGTCGAACCGGCACCCTTTAGGCTAGATGTCTGACGCCCTAACCACCCTAACTGTTTACCCACTATTTAATTCATTCTTTTTTCCACCGGTAAACAGACTTTTAGCTCCCTTGACCGGAGATTTCTAAACTACACCTGTCTCAATGGTGATTTTTTTTTTTGTCCACATGCCATGTAAACAGAATCAAAACATGATACATTTTATGATATATATGCAGATCTTTTTTTAAATGGTTAATATAATATATTACCTATTTTTAAGAATACAGTACTGCATACATGTAACCAACCAAGGCCTAAGTGCAACTTATTCCAACAGTGCCTGTTTACTGTATGTACTGTACTGCACACGTATGCACCTTGATATGACTTCATATGAAGATACACTAATGTGTAATGGTGTTTAATGTCCACAGAGAACTTCTAGTACACTTTTTGAAGAGTAGATGTCAGAATTATTTTGTCCTAGCACTTCAAGCAGCCTATTCAGCCTTTCAGATGCAATTTGTATGTCTGAATTATATCCTCACACTTGAAGGCTGAGAAGTTTTTTTTATGACGAAGTGCATACTACCGTATTTAAACTACACGTTCAGTGTAGTTAAAGGACCACTTCAGCCATTTTCAATATGCTGTTGTATTGCTCACACTACACTTGGCTTGTTAGTACCCGGTGATGCTGCATTTTTCGGCTCAGCCCTTTCCGAGATCTGAGCTATTCTAATGGGGGCAGCTTTTGTTTACATTTTTTAAATTCTTAACATAGACCTACCCCAAATATTTTCCCAAAAGGCTAATTTGCTAGTTGTCTGCATAACCTCTTGGATGTGTTTGGGAGTAAATCAAGATGTTTTTTGAAATGTAAACAAACAGCTGCCCCCATTACAATGACCAGGATCTCGGAAAAGGCTGGAGAAAAAGAAAAAAAAATCTCACGTACTGACAAGTTCAAGGTAGTGTGAGCATTATAACTGCGTGTTGGAATTGACTTAAGTTATCCTTTAAGGCCTGTCTGGGTGGTAAGTAACTGCACTGGAAGTTACACTTTAGTGACTATTTCAAAAGCATTTAAGAATGGAAGCTGGAAAGAGAGCTTTGTTTTTCATTGATTGTTCAATGTTAGATGGTGTATTTTTTTTAATCATTGGCTATAATATACTTAACATGTTTGGCTATATTATTTAAATTCAGTCAGTACCATGTAGTGAAAATCCTGCTCCATGGCAAAAAAAATTTAACGAATCAATTTTTAACTCAAGGAAAGCTTTTCAGTTTCCTGTTTACAGACCAGGAGGCTGTCCCCTGAGTACTTTGAAAAAGGTAATGGCAACAAAATAAAAACAACAACAACCAATTTTTAGAGTATTGCTGGGCATTTATTGCATTTATTGCAACGTTTTTGAAATGCTTTAACACAAGAATTCATGATTTTGAATTCAGGCAATCATGCAAATACACACAGCACATTTCTGAAAGTATACGCTACCTTTCTTGACCAAATTCACACTAATCAAAACCAATACTCAAAGTCGATTGAAAGGCTAGCACTTCTGCATTTGACTACATCCTTGTTCTTGTCGATGATATGAGGACACATTCCCAACAATTTCTCTTGAGTGATATTCAATTCATGCAAATGATACACATAGAGCGTAAACATGCTTCCAATTCTTGGGTTTGCGCATCCGATCATGCTGTTCGCCCAGATGGGGTTGGAATTCCCTTCGACAACAACGGTCTTGCCACAATCCCTCCCTCCAAGGGTTACTTTGACAAAAGCATTAAGGGGGTAGCCTTTGTAGCTGAGGTTGTAGGCGCGGAGTCCTGACACGAAAGCACTTCTGGCCTCGCATAGTGGGGACGGGGCCAGTAGGCCCAGGGCCAGCAGGAAGATGGCAGCTTTCACAGCAGACATGACGTTTGTGTCCACAACCTGGAAGAAACGAGAAGAGTAGACAAAAAAGCAAATACTCTAGTTTACCTTATAAGTTCAGGGTTTCCCACAGACGTAGCATTGTATGGTGCTGCGGTTAAAACAATGTGGGCCAGTGCAAATGTCATGCGTGTTCAACCATAGATGATATGGGACCAAAACTGTCTATTCCAAGATCCACTATGACATCTGACTGCCCAGAACAATTGTCCTGATCTGCATCAAGAAAGTGTCTTCCGAATAATTGTAATGTCAAATGATTTCCAATGAGACATTTGAGCATTTGATGGTAGAACCATGTACTGTATGCGTGAACAGGAGCCTTGCAAAAAAGGTAGCGTGAAATGTTACAACAAAACTGAAAAGGCCGTGTGTCTATGGTGTCTTATACTGCTTACAAAAACGCACAAATACAAGACATGGCAAATTAATGACGAGAGTACACAGAAAGGCTGACGGTCTTACCTCTCTCTGTGTCCAGAGCAACTTGAGTGGTCTCCACAAGTGTTCTGCTTTTATAGGGGTGGCACCAAAGGTGTAGGTTTGGCTTGGAATGTGGTAGGGACATTACAATGGCAAATATCCGGGGTGGCACTGTATGGTTTCTGTACAGCAGGATCACACAGCTGGTTTGTTCACATGGTCGGGCCAAAAGCCTATCAGTTTGCTTTTACCCTACAGTAAGTACACGTTTTTTGTGCTCCATCTGATAAACGGGAAGTGTGTGAAAGTGCAGGATTTTGTATCAGGAATTGTAACTAATGTCCTGTACATGTAGTGGTTATAAAAGTCTACACATCCCTGTTCAAATGCCAGGTTTTTGTGATGTAAGAAAATGATCGAAAGACAATTAGTTTAACAATTTTCCACCTTTAATCTAAACTATTCAATGCAACAGAAAAGCAAACTCAAAGCTTTAAATAGAAAAAGTAGCCAATAAAAATGCCAATTGCATAAATATGCACACCCTTGAGCTAATACTTTTTTGCTTTTATTACCGCACTCAGTCTTTTTTGGGTGAGAGTCCATTGTGCATGGTACATGTTGATTTGGCAATATTTGTCCACCACTCCTTTTCGTAAAAGCACTGCAAATTTGACAGATTACAAGTGCATCTCCTGTGCAGTTCTCCTCAGATCACCCGTCAGGGATTCAGTTCGGAACTCTGGCTGGGACATCCCAGAGCCTAAACTTTATTCTGATGAAGCCCATTATTTTGTTCATTAGGTATATGCATAGGCTGAATGTAATTAGGAAAGATTAGGCTCCTCTTAATCTTCAACTTTCTAACAGGGGGTTGAAAGTTTTGTGGCAACACTGACAGGAATTTGGAGCTGTTTATAATTCCCTCCTCCCTGACTAAGGCCTCAGTTCCAGCTGAATAACACCATTGTGTTATTTAATAGAGTAACTTTATTGGTCACCGGGGGGAAATTAAGGAACTTGCCCTTATTTGTCCATACTGTATTTGTGCTTCTCTGTGCTCTGTGCAAGAAAAATAAACAATCCTGATCTCTTTTTAGTAAGAAAGCTTGATTCTTCTGTATGAATGCCATAAATGCCATAAATTCACTTTAAAATACTTCTCCACACCTTCAAGGCTATCCACAATCTTGCCCCTCCTTATTTATCTAATCTTATTCACATTGCTATTCCCTCCCGCCCCCTCCGTTCCTCTTCCTCCATTCTCCTCTCTGTCCCTTCTGCCCGTCTCAGCACCATGGGGAACAGAGCTTTCAGTTGCTCTGCTCCTCTGCTGTGGAATGCTCTTCCCCCTGACAACCGCAATATTGAGTCTTACCCCTGTTCAAATCCGGACTTAAAACTCATCTGTTTCAGTTAGCCTGTTCTTTATGATTCTTTAACTCTATTTTGTTTTATTTTATTTTTATTTATTTTCTATTTATTTATTTATTTATTTATTATTATTTTTTCTGTTTATCTGTCTTGTTTTATTTTGCCTCTCTCTGTACAGTGTCCTTGAGTTTTTTGAAAGACGCTTTTGAATAGAATGCATTATTATTATTATTATTATTATTATTATTATTATTATTATTATTATTATTATTGTTATTATTATTATAAGGACTTTGACATAGTTTGTTAAGGAGGTAATGGCAACACAAAGAAAACACAACAAGGGTTTTGTTGAATTCATGATTTATTGTAACTTTTTCATAATGTTGTTCCAACAATAATTCATTAATTTAGGCTCAAGAAAACAAATGCCCTATTTATGTCAACTTCACACAAATCAAAAAAGGATTTGATTACAAGGATCACATCGTATACTCAAAGTCAATTGACAGGCTAGCACTTCTGCACTCAACTTTAGCTTCTTTGGCTTCTATGATATGGGGACACATGCCCAGCAGTCGATTTCTATTAGCTTCCCAGTGGTACACATAAAGCACAAAATATTGTCCATACTTTGCGTTTCTGCACCCAATCATGGTGGTGTCCCAGACAGGGTTGGCGTTGTCAAGAATGGCATTTGACCTGCCACAGATGGTGCCTGATAGGGTTATTTCAACAAAGGCATCCGGAGGGGCACCGTTTACGTGGCTCAGGTTGTAGGCACGGAGTCCCGATACGAATGCGGTGGTGCTGGTCTGCCCCTGACAGAGTGGGAGCAGGGCCAGCAGGAGGACACAGCTGAGCGACCTCACGGGAGACATGGTGGTGGTGGTGGTGGGTGTGCACTGGTGTCCAAAACTAGAGGAAATAAGAGGAAATAATTTGTTTAACATTTTTTGGTGGCTCTTGGAATACATACAATGGTGACGTAATAAGCCTGGATTAAAAAGAAATAAATAACGGGGGCGCTGTGGCGCAGCGCGCTAAGCCCCCCACATTTGGGCTTGCATGCCCACGGGGACCCGGGTTCGAGTCCTGATCCCACCCCGTCTCTCTGTCCCACTCGCTTCCTGTCACCATCTCAGACTGTCCTATCAGATAAAGGCATAAAAGCCCCTAAAGAAATATTAGGAAAAAAATAAAATAAAAAATAAATAAATAAATAACGTGAAAAAACAGAACAAAACAGAATTACATTTCCAATCAAAATATGTGAGCCAATACTGAAAACTGAATCAAATTTGATTGTGTTTGACAATTTGACAGTGTTTCTTTTTTCTTGACCATTCTGAGTCAGCATCACAAAAATGTTTCCAAATAATTGTCATACAAACAGCCTTACACAGCACATAACAGTAGATGTTAACAACAGGGCCAAGCTGCATGGGGTCAAGAGCAAAGGTCATGAAGGTTGACGAGCATCGCAGACATGTCTGCCCTCCTGCTCGCGCTCCCGTCCATGCGCCACGCTGCAAGGGATGATCGCGGATATCTCCGGATTCGCTAAGCTTACATCTCATGCTCGCAGTGTGCTTGAGGCGAAAGTGTCTTACCTGTCTCAGTGTCCAAACCAAGTTGATTGGTCTCCACAAGTGTTCAGGTTTTATAGGGGTCTGACTTTGTGTTGTCTCACTGCAGGGCCGTTTCAAGGCACAGTATTTGGGGGCCCTAAGCAAAGAGGGAATTGTCTCTTCAGACTAATGGACATGGCCCCCCTCAAGACAGATTTTGATCGCACGCACTGTCATCTTTTTCGGCAATTGAATTTAGGAAGTTCTTGCCACATTCACTTGTCACTTGTCATCTCTGTAATTTGAATACGAGTCAGTGCCAGTCAGTATCAGCCCCCCCCTTTCATCTGGGGGCCCATTGTCAATTGCCTAGTTACTGTAGCTTACCTGGTTGTGACAGGCCTGTCCCGCTGCAATATTCCACAGCTGACCCATTCTCAGGGTCGTTCTCTTCCCGTAAAAGTCAGCCACTATCACAACTTACCAGAAATCACACTGATGATAAGCGCAGATTATGTTTTTGTCCCCGATACTTAGAATAATACAGTAGTCTAACTGCAAACTGGCAAGACCGTAGACTGTCCTTCACCTTCCAGTCTTACGGCCTGCTAAATTAGATTATGTTTAATTCATGAGATATACTGTACATAGACTGCATAATGTATAAGGGACATGTGTGCCCCGGTCAAGGGTGGGTGCTTGTAAAAAGTGTGTGTGTGTGTGTGTGTGTGTGTGTGTGTGTGTGTGTGTGTGTGTGTGTGTGTGTGTGTGTGTGTGTGTGTTAGGGCTGTAACGATATTGTATCGAACTGAGAAATTGTGATACACAGAGTCACAATACTGTATCGTGATACAAGGAGGCAGTATCGTGATACGCGCTTTAAACGTTTTAATACCCATTAGTCCAGAAAACAACCTTATGATTTGATGTGATAGTGTTTCCAAACTTCAGTGGAGATACATTTCAGAAATCGTGGGGTGTATCGAACCGTAGGTCAAAAATCGTGATCCGAACCGAATCGTGAGTTGAATGTATCGTTACAGCCCTAGTGTGTGTGTTTGTGTGTGTGTATGTGTGTGTGTGCAGGGAAGTCGAGAAGGGGGAACAAAGGGGTCAGTTGTCCCGGGCACAGGGAGATTTGGGCCTATAATTTTGTCCTCGTTACATTGAATCTATTGGGTGGGCCCCTTTCAGAGGACTTTGTACTGGTCCCAGCCAAAGCTGTCAGCGAAACTGTGTGTGTGACAGGGGTATTTGGTGTAGGGCCCCAAATTTATTATGAAAATCAGCTGGAGGGCATAAACAATCACAATCCCCTACAGCAATTTCATTAATTTGTCATTTTCACAATATGGGCGAAAAACAGACAGTAGGTCATATAACACTTGGAACACAGAGAGACAGATATCTGGAGATCTGTGCTGAGTTTTAATGTTCCTGCCATTCTTCGACAAGGACCATAGGGGGCGCCATAGATTTCTCCTTTCTCTGAAATGAGCTCTTACGTCATTAGCGTCAGTCAGTTTTGCAACTGCTGGGCTGGCGGGAACAGGACAAGTAGCAGCTCTCTGCAGTGCGAAGAGAAGTGCGGTGTTACAGAGCTAATTGCACATTTATTGTTGTTTATTACCTACGCATTGCTTATGATGTCTCGGGTCCTGAATTGTATCGTAGCTGTTTGTCCTGATATGGGCATAGGCAAGAATGGAAATCTTCCATGGCATCCTACCAGGTTAAGGTAAGATAATGTAATGTGTAGTTCTACGACCTGATGTTATTGCAAATGTTTCCTTCTGGATTTCGGTATCCCGGCAATGTCCTTCTGATTGAAGCTTGAGCTTCAATTTGCAACGTTGATGATAAACTGTGTTATAATGTGTAGGCCTAGTAAACGGCAACCATCGTCCTGACTGAATGGCATACACCGCAAGCTGTGGTGTAAAGTCTGCCTGCTTTGTTTACACAAGAGTGTTGGAGTTGGTGGTCCACTTAGAACAAAATAAGGCTTGTGAAACAGAAGCTCACTGTAAGAATGCACCGATAATTTGTCCGAATAATGCCCCGTGTACATCGGGAGCGACCAACGCGAATGAAGCGACGGAAGTCATTCATTCTCTATGGAGGGTGCGCGACCAGCGCTACCGGAGCGAATTCGCCAGGGGCGAAGCTTCTTGAGCGACCAGGGCGACTTTTGACGATTAAACTCAAGCTAATCTTAAGCGAATTCGCTATGACGCTGTTCGGCGAAAACCAATCGGAACGTTCATATCGAGGAATGTCCCAGGCTGTCAAGACAGAGCCGTTATGTGATTAGCTGAATCAAACATGTCAGTGCAGCGTCCAGAGCGAATAAAACGAATTCATGGCGAAACTTCTTCAACTACCCCAGCTACCCGGTCGCGTTGGTAGCGCTTGATGTACACGGGGCATAAAGAAGGGTTGAAGATGATTTGATGGCATGCCCAGTGCTGTTGTGTCAGACCATGTGGTCATTATTGAATGCAGACAGTGTGTAGTAGGCAGATGTATGGCACGAGTTTATTGTGTATCTGCAGTTTTGTGCCCAAGATAACTTTTGTAATGTATGTTTTTGTCTTCACTGTAAACAGTAACGAATTCAAGCATTTCCAGAAGATGACCATGACTCCCACAGTTGAAGGTAGGATTGCATCACTGGCACAAATCTATATTGCTTGCATTGCCATGCACATCATGTGAAGATCTTATAAAAGTGACCCATAAAGATACACTTTTGCTGATACTAAGGTCAGGTTGAAAGGTGTTTTCAGCTAAACTGTAGCTGAGAGCTGCTCTTTCCTGCTTTACAATGAATTGTTAAACACACACACACACACACACACACACACAAGTGTGTGCAGGCAACACTCAAACACACACCGTTAATTTTATGGTAATGGTGGTGACCATCTGTACTTTCTTTGCTGAAGACCTCATCACATGCCACACACACACACAGACACACACACACACACACACACACACACACACACACACACACAGACACACACGTGTCCCCCTTCTATTTAATGACTTATGGTTTGCTGAGATCTCAGAATGGCAGCCATTTAAATTGAGCTTTTTTGCCAGAGGTGACAACCCCAGGTTAAGAAACTGAAGACCCTGCCACAAATTTGATCCAACCAGCTCATAATCAGCTGATTAAAATGAGTACCCAACACCGGTAGACCAGCTACTCATTAAAGTCACCTGTGTTGGAAGAAAACGGTGGCAGGGGTTTCACTTCTGATCCGGATTTTGACGCCTGTTTTTTTTGTTCTGTTAACCAGGAAAGAAGAACGTGGTTATATTGGGTAGGAAGACGTGGTTCTCCATTCCAGCTGCGAACAGGCCCCTCAAGAACAGAATCAACATAGTCCTCAGCAGAGAACTGAAGTAAGTAAAAAGACGTTAAGCTGAAAGTCATATGCATTAATAAGGTGTTGTACCTCAGCACTGCCGCTGACGGATATTTCAGATATTTAGAGGGATTGAAATGTGACGTTACGTAAATGTCACTTTTTAAAAAAAAGCAAAGCCATGGGCAAAATTCAATGTACACAAGGTACCCCTCACCCCTCACCCCTCATTAAATTAACGAGTAAGTCAATACCTTGTTTTTAATTACGTTTTTCCTCAATGATTCAAAGTTAGTTAAAAGTTAAAAACATTTCTCTCTGGGTTTTTTCCCCCCCCCGCAACCCAGGCAGCCACCAGCAGGGGCGCACTACCTGGCGTCTGACTTCAGTGAGGCGCTGGCTCTTCTGGACACAGCAGAGCTGGCCCCAGAGGCCGACCAGGTGTGGGTCATCGGTGGCAGTTCCCTCTACAGGGTGAGTAGAGTACCTACAGCAAGGCTGGGGAACCATTTTCATTCCAGGGGCATTTCAAATATTATAAAGTCCTCCAAGGGCCGTACTATGAACACAAACCAGGGCTGTGTCTCAAATGCCGCACTTGTGCACTTCGGGCACTGTTTTTCAGTGCCTAGGGCGCTCACGCTGAAAATTTCAGTTGAGCCAGTGCACTGAAAGTGCGAGGATGATGCCCTAACAATGGCGGAAAAGTGCAGTGCTTGAATGATGGACACTGCACGCACTAAACGGCGGCCATGTTGGCAATGACACGGAGGAAATGTGGCATTCAGTTCAGTAGAAGAGTTTGGTCAACAGTCTCCTAATTCTATAAGTAATGTTGATGGGACAGCAACCTTTTCATGCCAACCAAAGTATTGTATGTGTGATTGTTGTCCTTTGGGGTGAAGGACATGGAAATGCAAGCACCAGACGCTGTGCATTGTAAACAGTAGTCAACTCATATTTTGGCGAGCTAATGCCATGCTCAGCCGTCACTTCCAGCGAGGGCACAGTGCATGGTGCTCAAATATTTCCACGACACTATGCACTAAAGACCTCAGTGCACTGTGTGCACTGTGCACTGACTGTCAGTGCACTGACAAAAGTGCGTCAATTGAGACATAGCCCAGGATTTCCCCCTGCACTTTAGCCATACATTGATGGTGGCCACCTTTACAACAGATCCCACCTTCAGTAGGTCCCCTGAAAATATATATCAGATTGCAAATGTAATTTCTAACATATCTTTACAAAGCATGTCATATTTCATGCGAAACTCCATAACATTAAAATTATATGGGGGGTCAGATGAGACGACCTCAAGGGCCACCCAGGCCATAGTTTCCCTGACTCTCTTGTCCTGCACCTGCGTCTTGGATGTGCGCACCACTACCTTACTTGACTGACATACTGTGACGCCACAGTGGGTTTACATACAGTGTTGAATCTCGCCCTCAAACCCGTGCCTGCAGTTCACCTAGGGAGCGCTGTCGAGACAGCAGAGCTCATAAGGCTGGCGCTAATAACTGACAATTGTGCTCGCTGTCTGCTGAAACTTGACAATATTACTGTAAGTTCTGAGAAACCAATGTGGATTTCAATGAAATGTACAATAACCTGGGAGTTATGTCCTTCTGATTTCCTACAGCTTTGGCATTTATGAGTCAGGCTCCGCTAGCATCTTGCTAACAAATTTGCTTTACGGCCGTCGTGATCACAGCAATGCAGCCGGCCGACCAATCCAAACGCAGTGTGTGAAGCCACTCGTGACGTCATATTGACAATAAAGACGTATTTTACAAAGATCCAGCAAGTTTAAACATTCAAACTAACTGCTGTTTGAAAGGATAATCTATCCTGCCTTTTGGAAAAATAAAATGAAACGATGATACCAATTCTCTCCCAAAGCAATGGCAGCATCGTGGTTGAGCTCCATGGGACCCCATTCATTTCAACAGCCTCTGCGCTCCTTGGCGCTCCTCTGCGCTGTCTGGATGGCGCCACTTAGTGGACAGTACCACCCGGAAAAAGTAGCGAGATTCCTCTCTCGTATTACCCATAAACTCTCTCTGGTGACGCTTACCATATGGACTAGTTGCCCATGGGGTCCCAGGTTCGAATCTGGCCTGGGTCATCATTTCCCCAACCCTACTCTATCTCTGTCTTCAACCCTACTCTTCCTGTCTCCTCTCAAACGGTCCTTTCCAATAACTGGACAAAAAACATTTGTCTTCCTTTCTGTGGCATCACAGGGCTGACCATAAATTCCCCCCTCCCCCAATTCTGTTGATTGATTCTTTATTAACTAATTGATTAAATCATTCATTCATTCATTCATTCATTCATTCGTTTGAAAATAACCAACATAATACATTTTGCCAATTGACATTAGGAAAGGTTATTTTCCACGCCGCACTTTTCCTTATTGTTGGTGCGTCTCCGAAGTATTCAATTAGGCCAATTGACACTAGACAATTGTTTTTCAAAAGTGAAAAATCCAAACTCCGCTATTCATCTTCCGTCACTGTTGTCCACGTGGGTCATCTTGGCTTCTATGTTGTGCCTCATCCCAGTGTAGTCATCAGCCGCCTGCTATCGTGATTCTGGATGGCCTTAGACACCACAGTGCCCCACTCCCATCAGATAGGCCATGTGTGTACTCTTGAGCCAGATGTGTTTAGCCTATGGGTCATTTACTACACTTAGTCAGTGATTAGCACAGCCATAGCCAAGCGTTAAATATCTTCCCTACACGCCATCTTTACAGCATAGGTACATTAGTGGGTGATCATTGGCCGTTTAAAGGCTGTTTTAGTGTATCCAGTTATGGTGCCATTATGGACTATTTCATGCTTTTTGTTTTTCCACATGTCAACAATGTGTTTTGGAAATACAAAGAACCTGTGCGGACAAGTACGGAGTTCACTTCACTACACACACACACACACACACACACACACACACACACACACACACACACACACACACACACACACACACACACACACACACACACACACACACACACACACAGAGCTCTCATAAAGACATGCATAGTCCACTCTTCTAAATATTCATGTCACATGTGCCGTCCTCCATAGCTTTTGTCATGGGAGTATTGTGCATGCTCGTGCATGGAATAGAGCAGTCAGGCTCTCACCCACGTTGTCTGTCTGTCTGTCTGTGATTCTCTGTCTCTCTGTCTCTCTCTCTCTCTCTCTCTCTCTCTCTCTCTCTCTCTCTTTCTTTCTCGTGCTCTTTCTCTTCATTTGCCTCTCTCTTCCTTTTCGTCTATCTATCCCATCCACCCATTCTCTCTCCCTCGCTTTTTCTCATCCTTTTTTTCTCCGTCTCGCTCTCTGTATTTGTCTTTCTCTCATACTCTCTGTCTCTCTATCCATCTGCCCATAATAATGACCTTGTTTCTTGTTTAATGAGCCACAAATGAATCCATTTCGGTGCCAATCTCGCCCCCGTCAGGAGGCCATGGAGAGCTCGGGCAAGAGGCGTCTGTTCGTCACGCGGATCCTGCAGCAGTTCGACAGCGACACGTTCCTCCCCAACATCGACACGGCCAAGTACAGCCTGCTGTCCGAGTGAGTATGGCAGTCATATTACTACTAATAACAAGCGTCTAGTTTCATATCGGGAACCCCCAACATCGACACGCCTGCTGAGTATGCATAGTTTTTCTTAATTAAAAAAAAAAAAAGGTATTTTGGGCAAGACCTTGAAGAGTACACACTGGAAACAAGGAAGAGCTAGACATGGGATTGGGTTGGAAAATGACCGAAAGCTTGCATGTCAAGTAAAGCTTTGCACAAAAAAAGACCTGAAGTGTGCAGATTGTCTCATTTTTGTAGAAGGACATGAAACACCACAACATATATGAACATTCACATACACTTAAGGCCAGTGCAGCATGAACATCCTACTAGCCACTTTGGCTGGTGATGAAAAACAATTTAGAGCCCTGGCTACAAGATATTTAAACAATCACTGTAAAAGTTACTAGTACCCCCAGCAATTATGGCAACATTGGCGAGTAATTCACACAGCAGACTCAAAGTGCTTCCTATGAAATTGCAATATGATGGAAAAGTTGTGAAGTGCAAAAACATGCCCAGGGAATACTCAGTGAAATCAAGCATACTCATATAAGCACACACATGCATATACCCACAAAAAGAAAACCACTTCACACACACACACACACACACACACACACACACACACACACACACACACACACACACACACACACACACACACACACACACAAAGAAAGGCGTGCCAGTCCCTCCCAGGTGTCCCCTCTTGATTAAATAATCCAAATGGCTTGTCTGGTCTCATGATGACCCAAGCTGGTGCTGAGCATAACGTGTGAATGCAGAAAAAAACATCAAAGCCTTCATGCACAATAATGGCTGCAGTCTGCTGCTCTCTGCTCAAAGCAGAGATCCATATTCATGATGTGTATTAGTCACCTCTATCTCTCTTTGCATTGCCACAGTAATCAGGGCCACTGACAGCTTTGGCCGAGCCCAGGACAAAGTCATCTGAAAGGGCCCCCCGAGTCCAATACATACAATGTAATGAGGACCTAATTATGGGCCCCCTCTCTCCCTGGGCCCTGTAAAACTGTCCCCACCTGTCCGCACCCCTGACAGTAATACACACACTACAGTAGTGTCATTGACCACTTCATTATCAGCTCAAACAAAACGAAACAAAAGTCTGAATTATACAAGACCAATCCTCACAATTCAACTTACACAAGGCCGTCACCTGAAGTTTTCCTTCTGCTTTCATCAGATATGTGAGCAATAGGTTACTGGTTAGTTCATTAAAAACGTTCCGTTTATCACAGTATTACTACTTTTTGAGTATTTGGAAAACTGTCATGTATATGGGTCTTCATTTTGTGTTTTGTGGCCTTTGGTTTCCTTTGACCTTAACCATTGACGTGCACCGTATTTATTTCACCCCATTCTGCGTTGAGGTGCAACGCCTTTGCAAGTAAAGCCGTGCTCCTCTGTGCCGCCGGAAACTAGGTTTGCACAGTTTTCCCGCCGTGCCTAACCAGGCTTAAACCTAACCTGTCAGTAAAGCAACATTTCTTTCGCTTTACTTTTGCCAAGGTCAGTGAAACAGGCAAGGGAAATGGCAAAATTGTTGCAAAATTGTGCCAAGACCAAAACCATCCCTAAACCTAACAGGGCGTTGTGCAGCACAAGTCAACATGCAAAGGCGTGCACAAACACGACAAGCGGTTCAAATTGTCATGCTACTATCTTACTTACTGTACTTGTATGATGACATGTTGCATTATTGTGATGAATTCGAAACATTGTGCTGCCAGCGTGCTGTCTTGGGGGAAGTCGTGGCCAAGTGGTTAAGGACATGGGTTTTCGATTAGAGGGTTGCGGCCGGGTTCAAATCGGACCCTTCCTCTCCTTACTCCTTACTCTATGGCTGAAGTGCCCTTGAGCAAAGCTCCTAACCCTACACTGCTCCAGGGACTGTAACCAATACCCTGCACTAAGAATTGGACTGTACGTCACTTTGGATAAAAGCATCAGCTAAGTAAAGACTCCTCGTTCATGACTATCTACTACACTTGAGCTGCCCTAGTCCCAGGCCAGACTCTTGACATGATGTGTATGTTTGCCCTCTACTTTAATTATATATATTTTTTTTTAAAACTAACCCTATTTTGCATCTGCACTCGTTGTTCTGTATATTTCATCTGCACTTCGTATCTGCTAGTGATGTTGGCTATGATCATGTCCTCGATTGTCTGCCAAATGCAATGTAATGTAATGTACAGTTAAAGGGGCACAAGGTCGGATGATGTCATTTGCCCGTGGCATGCCTGTCTCAAAATCTACACAGTAATGAAAAATGCTGTTTAAATGCTGTTTTTCATCACGGAATGCCAGCAGTTGATACAAATCTGAATACGGTATGTAAAGCTATGTTTCAAATGAAAAGTGTTTCCCACGACACTCCTTTGGACCGCGCTGTCAAAAGTTGCATGTGGTGTTTTCTGACAGCACAGCAGACCGTGGAAGCGGTCGCCAGAGCCATCGTTCACTTAGGGCGGAATTCTCCCGTAATTAAAATTATTGGAAATATGTGGATCTAAGCTGTCCGTCAGCATATTACACTTAGGCTACATGCATGCTGAAGAATGAACAAGGAAATCGATCGTCATGAAAAAACGGAGAGTTGATATTCTTTCGCAGACATGGGAATTAATTGGACATGGGCATGCAATGCCAAGCCAGGACTTAAACGCGCAGCTGATGGGGTGTAATAGAGACCAGAAGCGAAATGACAAAGACATGCTCTGATATGTAGGCCTACCTTTTTACGTTTAGCTGTAATGACATTCAGGAAATATTTTCTGCCTTACAAAAACAGATAGGACAACCTGTAGCCTACCTCAGTATGTGGTGGTTTTGTATGTCGGGCATCAGTTCAGAAAGTAATAGGTTACATGCACATATGCACGAGTTCCAATAAATCACAAAAGTGGAGGAATTACAATAAAAAACCTTTACTTAACGTCGTGGCTACAGCATAGTAAAAATGGCGAAGGTTGTTTTTGAATAGGCATACTTTGGGTGGCTGTTTGGACGACTGGAACAGCGGTCTTTAGTCTGACGTGCCTTGTCAATTTAGCCTACTTGTGCATGGTGCGACGAGGTGTTTTTGGTTTTGGTTACCGTCCGTGGACACAACATGATGATCCTCATACTGATTAATTAATTACCTGCTTTTGTTTGTAAGTTCACCGATATGAGAACATGCTCTGGGCAGCTGGTCATATTTTGAAGAATGTTTATGTGGAACTGTGAATGAATTTCGATTTGGACATACGCTGACGGTAAGGAACATCAACAAAGCATACCGTAACATGTTCAAAATGCGAGCCAAGCGAGCATCAAATGCAATATTACATTTTACCTCATAGTGGCGCTTGACCTTACATCAGCCCTCTGATGCGCGTAAAGGCAAACACGCTTAAGTGGACGGGAGAATACGCTTAGGATTGATTAACATGGGGAACTCCCTGATTTTGGCCTGGCCCCACCCAAAGTGCGCAAGTGATGAAATCGCGCGTAAGCCCCGTTTACTCACTGGCTTGAGTAAGCTCGGAGGCGCCGTTGCGCGCTTTTTTTGACTTAAGCGGGTGGGAGAATTCCGCCCTTACTAATGACTCGCATAAGCATCGGCTGACTCGGGACAGTGATTAATTCAACATTTAATCCTACCTGGAGCCCCTTAAATGTAATGTCTTTGTCCTACTGATCTTATCTCATCTGTCTCTTCAGGTTCCCGGGTGTCCCCACTGCCCCACAGGAGGAGAATGGTCTGCAGTACCGATTTGAAGTCTACGAGAGCATTGATCAGTGAGAAGCGACCACTCAAACACAAGATTTCCTCAACAGGACATCCATGCTGATACCAATATTGGCCTTTTGTTTTACAAAACGTCTGACTGGCTAGTGGCTTACTTGAAGCAATACCTTACTGAACTCAGAAAGGTGACATTTTTGGACAATTTCATCTGCACGTCAGCAAACTACAAGTGATATACCCAATACAATTTCTGCAATACAATGTTTGGCAGAAATTCAGAAAGATGACGTTTTGGACATTTTCATCTGCACGTCAGCTGACTACAAGTGTCATCCCCAATGCAGTATGTGCAATGCAATGCTGTTAGCCAGCAACGAGTCAGGCAGGCCATTTGAAGCAACCCAGCTGATTGTGAGTTCAGTAGCGGTAGTCTTGTGTCGCACCTTTTAGTAGATACACTGGCTACACCAAAGAAGGATGTATGGGAAATCTGTGTCTGTGTAATGGTATAACTGTAAAGCAGCATATCCTATTATGTTGTGTTGTATCTCATTTGTTTCTGGTTTCTTTTTTCAGCAAACTTAATCTCTGTTCCAATGATATCAGAGCTGTCAGGGTAGTGAAGAATATAATGTGCTCAAAGAATTTTGGACCATAACTAATTGTAATTAGCAAAAAAAAATGTTAATTTGTACCATACTGTACTATCCTGTACCAACATTTGAATTTATTAATTTTGTACCAATTTATAGTAAAGTAATTATAATACTGACTGTAATACTAATTATGTTTCTCAAATAAAAATGCTTGCAGATATTACAGCTTTCGTTTTTACATAACCTTGCCTGTAATTTTTTTTATTTTTTAAATGAAACATTGAATCGAATCAAATCGGCAAAGATGCGTTCTTCAGTATTGAAAATAATTGAATTGTTGCCTTGAGAAGTCAATATTGCATAAATTGATATTGAACAGTCTGATTTACACAACCCTGCCTAGAATGATTGACTACTACCCCCACTGCTGCTGACCGCTTAAGCCAGGCCCAGGTAAAAATAATCTGGAAGCGCACCCCCCCCAAACAAACAATGTGATGAGGACCTAGTTTTTGGGCCCCCTCTCTCCCTGTGGCCCGGGACAACGCATCTGTTTGTCCCACCGTTGTTGATTTCCCCGACCACCCCACTGCTGCACAGTAGAGTCCCGTGTACAGTAATTAGTATGCATGTGTTTCATGTGAAGAGTGCTGCTATTACCGGGTAGCAGGCTTTGTTTCCTCTGCTCTCCTGAAAAAAATCACTCCAGCTGCAGCATAACCCCTCACTTTCTCTCTCTCTCTCTCTCTCTCTCTCTCTCTCTCTCTCTCTCTCTCTCTCTCTCTCTCTCTCTCTCTCTCTCTCTCTCTCTCGCACACACACACAGTTTCTCTCATTGTTTTTAATCGACCAGGAAGAGCAGCACTTAAAGGTTGTGTGTGGATGCCACGGTTTCATGCCACTACTGCTGTAGAGTTGAAAGGCTTGACATCCACCTCCAGCACTCATACGCGCCACAACCGCCTCCTCTTCCCTCACTCCTCCTCAGCTACTCCTCCACAAAATATATGCCTCCACACTATGTGTATATGCCTCCTCTTCCTCCTCCTCCTCGACACACTGTATGCCTCCTCTTCCTCCTCCTTCCTTCCCAGCCAAACCCTCTGCTACCCCCACCTCTTCCACACCACCCATCCTCCTCCTCCACCACTCCGCCTCCTCTTCCTCCACTATACCACCACTCTGCCTCCTCTTCCTCCACCACTCTGCCTCCTCTACCTCCACCACTCTGCCTCCTCTTCCTCCACCACCCTACCTCCTCTTCCTCTACTCCTCTTTCTCCTCCACAATGCCATATAAACCCTCCTCCTTCTCAACACCCCCAAACCCTTCTCCACCATTCCTCTTCCTCTTCCTACTTCACACCAAACACTCTTCCTCCTCCTCACCTTCCTCCTCCATGTTCACCCTCCTCCTTCCTCCTCACCTTCCTCCTCCTCCTCCTCCCCTTTCTCCTCCACGTTCATATTCCTCCTCACCCTCATCTTCCTCACCATCCTCTTCCTCTGTCTTACCATCCTCTTCCTCCTCCTCACCTTCCTCCTCCACGTTCATCCTCCTCCTCCTCCTCCTCCTCACCTTCCTCCTCCACGTTCATCCTCCTCCTCCTCCTCCTCCTCCTCTTCCTCTCCAGGATGAATGGCTCTTGTCGTATGATGCCAGATGGCTACGACGCGACCAAAATCCCTGCTCATTATTCTCCTACCACTGTGTCTATGTGAGACACTTGCTGGATCTCCAATGGCGCATCTGTGCACTTTGTGCACTATGTTTCAGTGCGTAACTAATACGCCATACATTCGCACTGAAACACGAACACTGAGTGCACAAGTGCACCATTTGAGATCCAGCAGCTGATTCCCATTCCTGAGCCCTTTTTCATGTCACACCTACTGTATGTTTCCAATTCCTATGATAAAAAAACGTAAGCTTGTAAGTAATGGTTCCCTTCATTCAGTGGTCAGAGAAACTGTATTTTTTGCCCTCTGGGCAGACCACTAAAAACTGGGACAATACGGGAAAGCCAGGACAGGTGGCAACACCACAAACTGACACTGTTTTGTGCCAGCTAGCTTTAGGTGTACTGTGTAGTAGGATGGTGACCAGAGTAGGTATTGCAACTTAGCTGCTCATTGAAACTGTGCTGTCTAATGCCAATTTTGATCTTTCCGTGAATATGTACTAAATAGTGAATTAATATTTACTAGTATGACCAAAGTACAGTGAGTTTTGCAGATAACAATGTCTGGAAATTCAAAATGGTGAACAATGGAGAAGATCCCCATTTCCATGTATTAAAAGTGCAATTTTCCCAGTCATAATGAATACTTTAATGAATAATTTGATGGTGGTGGTAAGCATGTATGAAAAAGGTAACATTTGTGAATGGGCAGCATGAATTCCGGAATTAAAACTACTAAAAGTATTACACAGCGCACCTTTAAAGGCTTGTGTACTGCCTGCCTTTTTGTGACCGCATAAGCTTCATCTCCGAGGGTGAATGTAAGTAAGATACAGTGTGTTCTTTGTGTCACAGAATACCATTCAATTGATCGCCTCAGCCAAGGACGTTATTTGTAAGGCAAGGAGAATGTTTTTGTTCCGCACATTTCAGGCACAGGCCTGTGTGATGACGATATGTAAAAGAACAAAATAGATACATGTACATCCATAAAAGCATACGGTATGTATGTATGAAATGTTATCAGCAATGTGTAGGCCTATGCAGTTGGTGGAAGACTGTAGCGAGGCTATAGCAAGGAGTGCGGCTAATGGAGAGGGAGAGGAGATGGGAAATATTAAATTATGTAGCCTTAATGAATGAATAGACAGAGACATTTTTATCCTAATCACACGCTGTGGTGTTTGGCAGGATATTTGTCCTTCACCGAGGTTCTCTCTCTCTCTCTCTCTCTCTCTCTCTCTCTCTCTCTCTCTCTCTCTCTCTCTCCCTCTCTCCCTCTCTCTCGCTCCGGTTTTGAATGTGTCCTCCATCCATCTTTCACTCCTGTGGTACTCATGAAGGGGCGAGTGCTTAGACGTGACTGGCATGATGGCATGAAATATGTCTCACTAATATACTGCTACTCAGTAAAAGATGCAGTGCAAATTCAACACATTGAGTGGATTTAATATCTTCTGGAGTGTATTTTGTTCCATAGTAGTCCGTAAGTGTTGTATTTTCTACTGTGTAGAAATGTCAGCCCCCATGAAACATTATAGCCTATTTCGCAGGGCAAAACTTCCAAAATATAAAAACAATAGCATTCAACAGGTCCAACGTCAGTGCCAGGCTGAGGCCCTTGCCAGTTGAATTGCACTAAACCCCCTTAGAATTTATTTCAACCCCAAGTAATACACTCGCCTCCAAAAGAGTTGTCGCCTATCCATCTGTTTGGAATAACAGCTAATAACCCGACTTTCAATTAATCACTTGGCTTCAGAAGTCACTCATATGAAAGCTACAACCCTCCCGAATGAAAATGTATGTACAAAAATAAATTTCATGCACCAACGAAAGATTGACCCTTTATTGAACACAGACAGGGCAGATTTTCACAAGACAAAAGTTTTGTCGCCTATCGAACATAATGTGAAAATGAGCAGATAAGTCACTTCAAAACACTTCAAATACGCAGATTGGGTGTCATACTTAATCACTGAATCACTCTCACCTCTCCAGAAAATCAACTTTGACCTTAGGTGTATGTTTAGGGTCATTGTAATCATGGAAAGCAACACAAAAAAAGAAAATCAATGGAGTTCAATGAGAGATGGTGACATATTCGCTATTCGTAGAGCAATACATGTTTAACTTCATGATGTAATCAATGATAAAAGCCCTCAAACACCTGCAGCATGCATGCAGCTCCTCATAAGAGCTGTATCCCTTTTGTCTTGTGAAAATCTGCCCTGTCTGTGGTCATTAAAGGGTCAATCTTTCTTTGGTGCATGAAATTTATTTTTGTACATTCATTTTCATTCGAGAGGGTTGTAGCTTTCATATGAGAGACTTCTGAAGCCAAGTGATTAATTGAAAGTCAGGTTATTAGCTGTTATTCCATACAGATGGGTAGGCGACAACTCCTTTGGAGGCGAGTGTACAAGTGTTCCGGACTGAACGAAATGCGATGCACTAAGATAGACACCCTCTCCAAAGACAGTGCATGACTAGAGAAGGCAGAGAGAGTAGATATATGCTTAAAGAATCTCTGGAGAAGGCCTGGGTGGCAAACAGACCAGCCTTGCCTCCTATTCCATAATCCACCACCATCAATACTCCGAGGTAGACTTGACTACTTAATACAAAGCGCAAGCCGAGGAGGATACCCTGACAAAGGTAGTCTTTCCCTCTTTCTCTTTCTCTTTCTCTCTCTCTCTCTCTCTCTCTAAATCCCATACCCTTCACCCTAACTATCATTCCATTTTTCTATGCTTTCTCTCTCTCTCTCTCTCTCTCTCTCTCTCTCTCTCTCTCTCTCTCTCTCTCTCTCTCTCTCTCTCTCTCTCTCTCTCTCTCTCTCTCTCTCTCTCTCAAAGCTGAGAGCTCCAACACCTGTTCTGTTCATATCTGTCCTCGACTGACTGACTCACACACACTCGCCCTCGTTCTCTCGCTCTCTCGCTCTCTTGTTCTCTGTCGCTGCCTGCCTGCCTGCCTGTGTGCCTCTCCTCTCAGTCCAGCTTAGTCCCTACTCAGGCCCTCTCTCTCTCTATCCCTCTATCACACGTGTGTCTGTGTACGGCGGGAGCGTTGTATGACATTTCTGCGCCATTCCTCCAGAATATGTTATCCAGATGCATTAATATCGGGGATTATCAGTGCTGAGACCAGGATGAGGGATGAAGGACTTGAGAAATAAATGAGGAATTAGGCAGAGCCATCTATCAGGTGAGTGTGTGTGTGTGTGTTGCTCAGCACAATATCTGTCTTTTAAAAAGCCATTTTGAAGTCTGGTAGTTATATGATTGTATGATTCATTTATGAATTAATTAATCTGGATATTATCTGTCATCCTTTATCGGTATGTTGAGACGAGATTGATTTCTTCCAGTTGTATTGCTGTGAGGTTTTTAGCATGATGTGATGCTGGGAAAAAATATTGTTAAACTCAAGATATGTAGAAAAAAACCCAGGTGTTCACTAGCACAGAGAGCACTGATGAAGAAAAAGTAACTCTTTGTGCTTGACAGTAGTGTCTTTTTCAGTGTGTGAACCTGCTCCCACCTTTGACGTGTGATGTGATGCTGGTAAATGAAACTTCATTCAACGATCCTTGTAACTTCAGGAAACATTAGAGGGAGGAAAAAGTACGCATTTACGGCAGTCCTTTTCTGCACATTGTTTATTTTATCTAGGACAAATATATTATATTATATTATATTATATTATATTATATTATATTATATTATATTATATTATATTATATTATATTATATTATATTGTATTGTATTGTATTGTAGCCTATTATATTTACAATGCATATGAATTTCCAAAGTGCAAAGTTCATATACTCCTAACCATCATGCTTTTCATGTAATAGGCCTAATAATATTTTTGGCATATTGCCCAAGCTCTCAGATAATTTACCTTGCCAGATTATGGCTCAGATGTGTTAGAATCACAAGTATATGCTGTGTGCAAAAAAAGGATTACCACACAAGTTTATTTTTTTTATATTTTTTATCTTTCAAAAGGGTGATGGTTATTATGACTTCGGTGGCATTAGTGTTTTGTTAATAAATGCTAGAATTGTTACTGTAGTCAGTTGATCCTGCCAGCAAGACGCAATTTCCCCTTGATATGAATGAGGAGGGAAGTTGACAAATATGCACAGCATGAAATTAGGCATCATGTTATCGACCGTGAATGAATCGTGTGTGCATACGTCAAGTCCAGGTGTCTTGAGTACGTTGTTTGGCGTCCCTCTTCAGTGCCTCCATGGCAACAGCCAAGAGAAAACATCACTACATAAACTGTACACAGTGTAAAAAAATGGTGTGTTAATTCAACACTTAGATGTGTGCTGTGTGACCAAATACACTCTAGAAGATGTTAAATTGACTCTAAGTGTGGAAGGAACACTTCAAAATGTACTGAGTATACCGGCCTGCACCTAGCGGCCCTAGTGATGGTTTTTCCTGGTGCTCTGTTGTCGGGAGCGAGAGGGCTGGTCATTAAGTATTCTCTGTGTTCTAAGGTCACCTGCGGGTACAGGGCAGGGCCCCACGAAGCGCACGCCAGAGATTTAAAGGCCAACCGGTGGGCTGACTACGTCTTCATCATCACTAGTCAGACAGACAGATAGACAGACAGACACATAGGCAAGGAGACAGACTGACAGACAGACAAGCAGGCAGGTCAGCAGCAAGGAAACTGGCAGACAGGCCTGGTAGACAGAGACACGGGTAGACAGACAAGCTGGCAGGTAAACAGACAGGTAAGGAGACAGACAGACAAGCAGGCAAGCACTGCAGACAAACAGACAAGCAGGCGTGTAGACAGGCAAGCTTAGACAAACAGACAAGCAAGCAGTCAGACAAGCTGACACTCATTGTGTATGTGTATGTTCATAGGCTTTTATGTGTTATAGCCTTCCGTGGACTCTGGTACAATGCATGCAATAGCAATTGTACATGGTCCCTAATTAATTGAAATTGTGTTGAAATGAATTTAATTGAGGGAGGAGGCAGGTATGTTGACAGGCATGCATGCACATTGCACATAGGCAGGCAGGTAGACAAAATTGGTTGGCAGAAAAGCAGGCAGGCAGACATAGAGCGTCTCTGGACAGACAAACTGGGCAGTGAGACATGCAAGACGATTGGCAGACAGACAGGGACTGGCATGGCCTGGCTGGTGGACTCTGAAAAAAAAATCATGTTAAATGAATGAATAAATGAATAAAATAAACGAACGAATTAAAAGAAAATTCATCAGATGTTCTCCACAAAAGTGAATGATTGTCCGCATTTATATGGATTCATTATGATGTATGTAATTAGTTTCTAATAAATAGGATTCGGATCCTTTGTGATGTAAAAAAGCAAGGCATATTTCTTTATGAATGTGCGCTGAACAGAATTGAAGAGTCCGGCAGTGAGGGACAGAGGCAGACATTCCATTAGCCAAACCAAGGCAATTGCCAAGGGCCCCGACCAAATCTGTCCTCCATAGGTCGCGTTAAACACAGACAGAAAAATAGGCTTGAGCTTAATTTGTCACTTACATAAAGTAATCGAAGATCGATATGAGACAAAACACTGAAATAGCACCAAAACACAGAATTTTATGTCTCTATAATGACTTTTGAGAGTTCCATGTTTATATTTCGCCTAGGGCCCCAAAATGGCTAGATCCGCCCCTGGTGAGGGACCACCGCACACATTCACATTCACATTCAACATTCACATTGACGGGCTGCTGAAATACCTGCATACCGGCGCAGGATGAGCCGAGGTGTCTGACGCACGTCACGTCTCATCCACCTCAGCCTCTACTGGCAACGCTGTTCTCTTTTGTCACTCTGCTTTCTACTATCCTTGGTCCACACACACACACACACACACACACACACACACACACACACACACACACACACACACACACACACACACACACACACACACACACACACACACACACACACACACACACAAAATCCTTCAGAGCGTCAGCTCAGCTCCGCTCAGCTTTTGCGTGTATCACTCTTTTCAGTGAAGGGCGGCATGCCTATTCATCCGCCCACACAATTATTGTGCCTTAGTATCAATGTGTTCTTTCCCCTCTCTGTCTCCTGGATGTGTGTTAAGAAATCTGACACATGCAGTACACACACACACACACACACACACACACACACACACACACACACACACACACACACACACACACACACACACACACACACAGTCTTCTAGCCCTGTGAGACAGACAGACAGACAGACAGAAAGACAGACAGCGCTATTGTACAACAAAAGCACAAGGCCAGGCCAAAGCACAGGATACTCCGCCAAGCTGCATGCCGTCAGTCAGAAATATGACAACGCAAGAGACATTCTTTTTAAAAATTATTTATTTAAGTCTTTTTCTCCAAGCTCTGCCGTAAAAGAAAACTGTAACCAAGTAACCAAGGACTCTCTGAAAGACATCGTTTCAGCCCCTCATGTATACACTTTGTCATATCTTAAAGAGTTGGAGTCATATTGAAGATACATTTGCAGTGGAGCGTTAAAAGGGGAAACAATGCAATAAAGGTAGAACATTGGATGGTTTATGACAAGCACCCTGGTGACTTGACATGCGTGTGAATTATTTTCTCCGTGTGATTGTCAGGAGACAAGAGTTCACCCTTGATTTTGTTGAATAGCCTATATCCGTGACATTTTATCACAGAATTGACCGGTTTTATGAATTTGGTAACTCTTTATTTTAACAGGGCTTTAATTACAGTGTTTACTCATTAGGTACACTGTAATAAGTACAACTCTAGTAAATGTAATGACATCATATATTTTATGTATCTACATACCGTGACCATAATATACTAAGATTTAGTGGTTTTATAATACTTTATCAAAGGGATGAATTCTTCTAGAGAGGCAAAAGGTCTGAACTGAGGCCTAAGGCACCCTTGGTTTATAGAGACACAAAAATACACATTGTGTGTATGATGTAATTACATGTACTACAGTTGTACTTAGGCTACATGTTATGACACCAGTTATTCCACTGTCCCTAATTAGTCATTACTAAGTACACTGTAACTAAAGGCCTGTGAAAATAAAGTGTTACAAAATTTGACTACATTCATTTCAGCGGATGCTCTCAACCAAAGTGACGCACAAAAGAGAACATGATCAGAAGTACAGCCGGCCTACAGAGCATGCTGACCTAACAAGGTTAGCACAGACAGGTCTAGTGTTGGTGTTGATCATCCAGGTCATTTTAGTCAAAAGAGTTGAATTGTCGCAGGGCAACTGGAGTGGAGTGTCTTTTGGAGCATGAAGACATCTATTAATCCAACAGACTTTTTCAGTTGTAAATCTGATTTGGGAATCAAATGGTTACATTTTTCTGAACTATAAAATGGAGTTTGCACCAATGTAATGTAATAATATAATGCTTCGGTTGTTTTCTGTGCAGTGTCTTCTGACAGTTTTACTTGTTTTACTTAAAGGGACACTGTGTGAGATTATTAGTTGTTTATTTCCAGAATTCATGCTACCCATGCATTAATGTTACCTTTTTTATGAATACTTACCACCACCATTAAATAGGAATATTTATGACTGAAAAATTTGCACTTTTCTTACATGAAAAGGGGGATCTTCTCCATGGTCCGCCATTTTGAATTTCCAGAAATAGCCATTTTTAGCTGCAAAAATGACTGTACTTGGACCATGCTAGAAAATATTAGTTTATTACTTCGTAAACATTCATGAAAAGATTAAATTTGGCAAAAACATTTTTGGCATTTTTTTTTTTTTGTGGCAAATTTGGCATTTTCAATTCGCAGCATAGATGCAGTACCCTTTTTGACCATTTTCTGCACAGTGTCCCTTTAATGCAGTTTAACTGACTTGTAATGTTATTATCGTGTTTTATGTATGGATGCATTAGGCTATTTGTTCATGTACAGTGCTGTGCTGATGTTTTTGCACCCTCACTGATTCCCCCTCCCCCCCTTTTCGCACATTTGGCACAGTGAACATTTTCAGATCACCAAACAAATATAAACGTTAAACAAGGATTACCCAAGCAAACATAAAGTGCAGTTTTTCAGTGATTATTTCATTCGTTTAGAGAATAATGCCATAAAACCTGCACCTTAACTTGTTAACAATAATTACTTCCAGACCTTCAGTCTCCCTTGACTTCCAGGAAGTCCCTCCCCAAAGGACTTGTCTCCTAGACCCATCCATGGAGGACTCTGCCCTGCATAGACGCTAAACACTGCCGCCCTCGACACACTTTTGTTTTAACTGAAGGTTTGACTTAGCCAGGCCGTGCCCTCCTAGTGACGCAACAGCTTCAGCGTTACTACCAGTCAGGTCAAGAGTCAATGCAAGTACTTTCTGAGTTCCCGGAAATACGGGAACTCCTCCCACTTTGTTGGGAAGTAAACAATCATTAGCAAACCAAGGGAGGCCATTTGGGAAATGCTGTTTGAGAAATGTTAATTGTTATGCTCTTGGTCAGACCAAGTCTCGAAGAGATTTGAAAGTCTATGATAATCAGACTAGGTTTGACTACCCATACAGGCCATTTTAAGTGTTATTTAAACTTGAGAGAGTGGGTCCAAACGCAATCCATCAAAGATTTCGATACAATATTTGGTACACATGATACATTTGGTGAAGCTCGATTCAGAAACTACAATCCATTGTCACATCTTCCAAATTACCTGAGGTACTCGTCCAAATAAGGCAATTGGACAGGTAAAACCAGTTCTGCCATTAAGACTCAGAGAGATAAATTCGTATTTAACAATTTAATGTTGTTAGCATAGTTGACAATAGAATTGGCATAAGTAGACAGTATTTGGCGTAGGTCCAATCATCAGCCCGGGTCTTGCGCTGGCGGATCCAGTAGAGCCTGCCGTAGCCGTGCAGCAGGAACTGGACTTTTAACCCCCCGGACAGGAAGACTGGACCCAACTGGTGGCGGTGGGGATGGAGGAGGAGATTTCGGACCGGCCATGCCTAAAGCCAGCAAGAAAGGAGAGTTTAGACACGTCGCTATAAAGGCGATGGCAGCCGCTGATTGGCTCTGGGAAATGCACAGGTGCTCTGAGTCTCCCTGGCAGAACTAACGCAGGCTACATTTCTGCCATTAAGACTCAGAGAGATAAATTCGTATTTAACAATTTAATGTTGTTAACATAGTTGACAATAGAATTGGCATAAGTAGACAGTATTTGGCGTAGGTCCAATCATCAGCCCGGGTCTTGCGCTGGCGGATCCAGTAGAGCCTGCCGTAGCCGTGCAGCAGGAACTGGACTTTTAACCCCCAAAACTAAGGAGGGCATGCCGGATTGTAATACTGCCGATGACGATTGAAATCATGAGAAAATAACACAACTTACCCCCAAAGAGAGAACAAGGACAAGAGGAGACGCGTGACCCACCGTAGGCGACGACTGGAACCCACCTAGAGCATTTGAGGAGGACAAAGAAATGAGACAAGCATGAACACTGCAAAAACCATGGGCAGGAACAGGCAGGCCCCTGTGGCCACATGAAGAAGTGGGCATGGAAATCCCCTACACCACCACCAGTGGTTGCAGCTTGGGCACTTATGCAGGGCACTTATGCACTTATACAGGGCGCCCTCACGGAGGGCAGTACATGTAAACACGAAGCAAGGGCCCTCACGGAGAGTGGCACACTTGTAATAACCTATAGCAGGCTATTCGATAAGAATTTGCATGGCCACATTTCGAAAACGTGAAATAGAGTACTTTCGGCCATAACTAGTAGGTACCGCTTTGAGTGCTTGTGAATTGTAAAGAAGCACCCGATTGTGGCATATAATGCTACAGCTGGGCCGCATGAGCCTGAGCTAGTAACGCACCAGCAAGGCGCGGGCTCCGTTATAAGGAGCATTTACACGAATGCGCCACACGGGGGCAGGGAGAGACTCTAATCGGCGCAGCGTGTGCGTGTCTACTAAGAAGCAGTGATTGAGCCCCTCAGGGGCAGAGAAATAGATAGACAGACCTGTAGAGCAGAAAGAAAATAACGAACAAGGCGGACAGCAGCAGACAGACAGAGTTTAGCGGAGTGCAGGCAATACGTGGCACTCACGTAGAGCGCTGAAACAGAGTGCAGAGTCTCGGGCTCCGTTATGAGGAGCGATTACTCGAATGCACCGCACGGGGGCAGGAAAAGACAGGACGCAGGTTTACAGAACAGGAAACGGCTGACAGAGCAGAGGGGCGCTCTCACGAGAGCTGTGCAGAGAAATTCTAGTCGGCGCAGAGTGCGCGTGCCCACCAAGGTAGCAGTGACTGGCCTCACGTGGGCAGTAAAACATTTAGGGAATTTGACGTACAACACAGGGGAAAATAACGAACAAGGCAGACAGGCGCTCTCACGGGGAGCATTGACAGCTTAACTCCAATCGGCGCTGCGTGCGCATGCACAAGACAGCAGTGACTTGCCTCACGTGGGCATAAACATGTAGGGACGTTGACATACGACACAGGAGGAAATTAACGAACAAGGCAGACAGGCTCTCCGATGGGGAGCATTGACAGACTAACTCTAATTGGCGCTGCATGCGCGTGCACTAAGTTAGCAGTGACTTGCCTCACGTGGGCATAAACATGTAGGGACATTGACATACGACACAGGAGGAAAGTAACGAACAAGGCAGACAGGCGCTCCCATGGGGAGCATTGACAGACTAACTCTAATCGGCGCTGCATGCGCGTGCACTAAGGTAGCAGTGACTTGCCTCACGTGGGCATAAACATGTAGGGACGTAGACATACGACACGGGACGAACAAGGCAGACAGGCGCTCTCACGTGGAGCAATGACAGATAAACTCTAATCGGCGCTGCGTGCGCATGCACAAGGCAGCAGTGACTTGCCTCACGTGGGCACAAACATGTAGGGACATTGACATACGACACAGGAGGAAATCAACGAACAAGGCAGACAGGCTCTCCGATAGGGAGCATTGACAGACTAACTCTAATCGGCGCTGCATGCGCGTGCACTAAGTTAGCAGTGACTTGCCTCACGTGGGCATAAACATGTAGGGACATTGACATACGACACAGGAGGAAAGTAACGAACAAGGCAGACAGGCGCTCCCATGGGGAGCATTGACAGACTAACTCTAATCGGCGCTGCATGCGCGTGCACTAAGGTAGCAGTGACTTGCCTCACGTGGGCATAAACATGTAGGGACGTTGACATACGACACAGGACGAACAAGGCAGACAGGCGCTCTCACGTGGAGCAATGACAGATAAACTCTAATCGGCGCTGCGTGCGCGTGCACTAAGCAGCAGTGACTTGCCTCACGTGGGCATAAACATGTAGGGACATTGACATACGACACAGGAGGAAAGTAACGAACAAGGCAGACAGGCGCTCTCATGGGGAGCATAGACAGACTAATCTAATCGGCGCTGCATGCGCGTGCACTAAGTTAGCAGTGACTTGCCTCACGTGGGCATAAACATGTAGGGACATTGACAAACATGTAAACAGAAAGAAAATAAGGCAGGGACATGCTCTCACAGAGAAAGGTGCGTGATAAGTGCTAAGTGGCGCGGCGAGCGCGTGTGAACGGTTACCGTGCCGGGAGCCAAAACCAACCTCTACGTGACGGGGGGGTTACCTTATCGACTGCTAGAGAGTAGTGCGTAATGAGGGCTAAATGGCGCAACGTGCGCGCATGAATGGTTACCGGGACGAGAGCCAACACCAACACCTGTGAGGGAGGATACCTTATAGGCCGTTACGGAGTGAGCTTGAGCTTTAGGACATCGGCAGGGAGAAAACGGGCCACCGCAGTGATATGATGAGCGTGTGCAAGATACCGAGGGTGATGGGTAGCGTGAGTCAGTCGCGTTGGGCATGGATTAGGCTATGACTTTTAAGAGGTAAATAGAGGTGCAGAGATTACCTTGGGTGACCTGGATCCCTGCTGCGCGCACAGAATTGAATGCCTAACATCATACGAATTGAAGGCGTATTGGAATTTCAGGTCTTGGAGTTAAAGACCAGAAACATGCACCTGCCGGTGGGTGATGAGGACTGAGAAGTGTTGAATCAAGGGGAAAATAGTGCAGTATAGAGCATGAGGACCGAAAGAGGCACAGTGATGTGCAACAGTAACCATGACGCCAGTCCCGAAAGTATCGGACTTAGATGTTCTACCTTATGGGAGGAGAATAGAGATGAGTGAAAATTAATTAGGGTAACCAGGGTCACTGGCATAAAACCGGATCCCAAATGACGTCCAGTAGGCCTTCTGATGACGTATTGAGAGTGCACCAGGCCTTTGACCTGTGATAAATAAGGAAATACATGTCGGAAGGAAACGCACATGGGTAGCGATGGGCCCCAACGTGTGGACGAGCATGACCATCTGAGCACCTGGAACGGAAAGATAGAGTTTACAGTCAGCGACAATGACAGTTCTCTTTCTAATATTTCGTTCGGTCTCTCACATATGGGGAATAGCACTGTTATTACCCAACTACGAAGCACCAATGACACCACGTCTGTCGCAGACAGACCAATCACAGCTGTGATACGGAGGGTCCCCCCTCCCAATAAATACGCATGTATCACGCTGGATAGTCATTCTACGCACTCTTCCCCGTGAAGACTACTTACCACCGAACGATGGCTACTTCTAGCAAGTCAACGATTCCTCGGGCATGCGAGGGCTTAACCCCTCGCCTCTGCCCCACCAGGTGCGGATCAATGATTTCGGCCAGGGATCCGCACTCCATGTGCATCACGTGCATGGGACCAAAGCACGCCCAGCGTGCTCTAGCTGACCCCGACTGCTGCCCCCACTGCTCCGGCATGCAGACGAAGGTCCTCGAACGTCGCCTGCGGGTGGCGTCGACGTCCCAGGACGATCCTAGCCTAGCTAACGCTGGAGCTAGCAACGAGGCGAGCCGAAACGGCTCTGAGGCGAGCGCGAGCGCAGCGCCTCCCTCATCGGAGGACAAGTCAGCAACGGCGTTGGCTCCGAAAATGTCCTGGGGCGACGTAATGGATGTGGAGACTCCTTTACCCACACTCTTTGAGGACCAGCTCCTCCGAGAGGCGGAGGAGGACTTCGAGGAGGAGGACGAAGAGAGCCTTTCCCCTCTTCTCCAGGACATCGAGGAAGACGACGAGGATGCTATCCTCCCGTCGGCTCAGGTTAGCAGACCACCAAGCGCAGCCAGCGTGGCGGGACTGCCCAACGACTTTGGATTGATTGAGCTCTGTCGCAGAGCGGCAACCAAGCTCGTGATCGACTGGCCGGCTCCCGAAGACGAAGCGGGCGCATCCCGCGATCTCTTCGACGGGAAGAGGCTACCCCCACGGGTCACCCCAGCTAAACAACTGCTCCCTGCGGTACCAGCCTGCATGGCGGAGATGAAAAGATACTGGGATAAACCCTTTTCCCACCGTGTTCCCGTCAAGGGTTTCACACAAGTGGACGTGCACGGAATGGATGGTTTGGGGCTCTCACTCCCCCCAACAGTGGAGCCTTCCGTGGCGAATCATTTAAACCCGAGTCGGAGGACTCCATCCACCGCCAACCTTTCCCTCCCCGGGAAAGCAGAACGTTTTTCTGCCTCCATTCTGCAGAAAATTTACAAGTCATCGGGCCTCGGGGTCAGAGCCCTCAATGCTACCTCGCTCCTAACCGCCTACCAGGCTGAGCTGATGGACGAGATGGGAAAGCAACTCGATGCAGGAACCCCAAACCCAGTGGTGTGGGAGGAGATATGCTACATTACGGACCTGAACCTCCGTACATTCCGCGGTGCTATTCAAAGTTGTGGACGAGCCATGGGCCTCGCAGTCGTGGGAGAAAGGGCACTGTGGCTAAATCTTTCTAGCCTAACCGACAAGGAGAAAGCCGACCTCCTCGATGCCCCCATCGATCCGAAGGCATTATTCGGTCCAGCGATCGCAGCCATGCGTGACAAATGCGACGCACGTAAGAAGGAGGGCGAAGCTTTCGACGTGTGCCTTCCTCGCAGACCCGCGCCACAAGCAGCACCGGGGACCCGCACTCCTGCCCCACCACCCCAACCACCTCAACCGAGGACCTTCCAGCAAGCGGCCAGGGCCCCAAGGCAGCAGCAGGGCGAGCAACCAGCGAACCCTCAGCCAAGGACACAGGGCCCTAGGTCATGGTCGAGAAACGCCTTCTCCTCGGCAAGTTCCAGGCCCCGGCAAAACAACCCCCATGGGCCCAAGAAGAGGCGCGACACTTAGGCTGTAGCCTACACACAGCGGGGAAAACATCCAGCTCCAAGGGCTCCCTGGCATGCACCCCCCCGCAACGACGAGTCACCCCCTCCTGTCAAACGGAGGAGGCTACAGTCGTCAAACATCTGTGTTCCTTGTGCATCGGACAGTTACACACCGTTGCACCAAGCACACACACACACAAATTACACCGCACCTCAGCCTCTCAAGAGAGACAGCTGCAGGGCTCATGTTTCAAAAATAAAATGTTTTGTCACGGCCAAATACCCCCCGTCTCACAAACATTGTGTCTCAAAAATAAAATGTCATTGTGCCTCGGCCAAATTCCCCCCGTCGCACAATCATTTAGACCAAACACTCTCATGTCTTCCCCAGCCCCTCACGGAGACCCGCTGGGTAAGGCCAGTTTTTCACAAATTATTAAAACCCAGAATAAAACCCTCTTTCGGCCCCTCTGGTGCACTCTCAGAGTCCTCCGCCAGAGGGCCACACAACACAATCAATAAATTGCATAGGCCCGCTGTCTCTGCACGCGGAGGCATGGCGGGCGTGCGGTACCCATCCATGGGTTATGTCAACCATCACACGGGGTTACAGAATTCAGTTCGGGACAAAACCACCGCGTTTCAACGGGGTTTTGGTTTCTACGGCACAGGGAGAGGCAGCACAGGTTTTAGAAGCCGAAATAGCTACCCTCCTAAGCAAAGGGGCAATTCAGAGGGTACCAGAGGGAGAAATCGAGACAGGTTTTTATTCCCGGTACTTCATAATTCCCAAACGGGATGGGGGCTTACGCCCCATCCTCGACCTACGTGTCCTGAACAATCACTTACGCAAGTTCACATTCAGAATGCTCACATACAAAACGCTGTTCCAGTCAATCCGAAGAGGCGACTGGTTCACGACCGTGGATCTCATGGATGCCTATTTTCACATAGGGGTGCTACCGGCCCACAGAAAATATCTGAGATTCGCTTTTCAAGGCATTGCATACGAGTACACCAGAATACCGTTTGGGTACGCCCTGGCACCTCGTCTATTCACAAAATGTGTCGAAGCAGCCCTGGCCCCGCTCAGACACACGGGAGTCAGGCTCTCTGCTTTCCTGGACGATTATCTCATCTGCTGCCCGACGAGGGCACAGTCAGAGCGAGACACTCGCAAACTGGTCTCCCACCTAGTAAACTTGGGTTTCAGTATAAACTTTACCAAGAGCTGTCTGAATCCGTGTCAGGACATAGAATACCTGGGGGTCAGGATAAATTCTATCACCTATCACGCTACACTTTCACAGAGACGGGTCGAGTCGTTTCGACAATGTCTAACTCAATTTCAAGAAGGGAAATGTGTGCCATTCAGAACGTGCCTCCGCCTTGCAGGTCTGATGGCATCGGCCCTGTCAGTCGTCCCGATGGGTCTATTGAGAATGAGGGAATTTCAACTCTGGTTGTCAGGGCTACGCCTATGTCCCCGTCGCCACCTGCGCCGCAGAGTAACGATATCGGCTCAGTGTCTCGCAGCGCTTCGCTGGTGGCGAGAGCCAGCGATATTCCACACGGGCTCCAGCCTAGGAGTGGTGTCTGTGAGAGCAGTGATATCAACGGATGCCTCACTGACGGGGTGGGGTGCAGTGTACGACGGCAGAACAGCAAGCGGAGTCTGGCCAGTACACCTCCGAGATTATCACATAAATGCCCTGGAAATGCTGGCAGCAAGCCTAGCTCTCAAACATTTTCTCCCTCTTATTCGCGGTTGTCATGTGCTGATCAGAACGGACAACACGACCGTGGTGGCTTACATAAACAGGCAAGGAGGAACGCGCTCGCTCCGGTTACACAGATTGGCGCGCGAGCTTGTGTTATGGGCGGGAGCGCACCTGGCCTCGATACGAGCCACGCACGTTCCGGGCGCGCTAAACAGCGGAGCAGATCTCCTGTCTCGGGGGACCCCTCTCTACGGAGAATGGACAATACACCCTCAGGTTGTTGCGACAATTTGGGAAAGATTCGGCAGGGCTGCCGTAGATCTCTTCGCCTCGCACGAAAACGCCCAATGTCCGCTATACTTCTCTCTAAGGGACACAGATGCGCCTTTGGGTGTGGACGCGCTTGCTCACCCGTGGCCAAACGCGCTGCTTTACGCATTCCCTCCCCTGAGCCTCATCTCCCCAACGCTGACGAGGGTGAGAGAGCACGGTCTGTCTCTCCTCCTCGTAGCCCCACTATGGCCAGGGAGAGCATGGGTAGCAGAGATTACGCAACTCCTCTCGGGGAAACCATGGCAACTTCCCCTTCGCAGGGATCTCCTTCGCCAAGCGAGAGGGCAGATATTCCACCCCCACCCAGACAGACTGGCCCTCTGGGTCTGGCCCGTGAAAGGTTTAATTTGAATGCGGTTGGCCTCCCGGATAACGTGATTGCCACAATTCAAAGCGCACGAGCCCCTTCCACTCGTTCTCTCTACGATAACAAATTGAGGGTCTTCGAGAAGTGGTGTGACGAGAATCAGACCAGGACGTTTCAGTGCTCTGTGTCTGAGGTGCTTTGTTTCTTGCAGTCTTTATTGGACAAGGGCAAGGCTTTTTCTACAATTAAGGTTTACTTGGCTGCCATATCCGCATGTCATGTGGGATTTGATGGCGCGTCAGTGGGAAAGCATCCTCTGGTGAGCCGCTTTATGAAAGGTGTGCGGCGCTTACGCCCCCCAACAAAGCAGACATTTCCCTCCTGGGATCTGTCAGTCGTTCTGGATGCGCTTTCAGAGCCCCCATTTGAGCCCATGGAAAACATTGGTTTTAAACAACTCTCGCTAAAAACAGTGCTGTTACTCGCGCTCGTTTCGGCTAAGAGGGTAGGGGAATTACGCGCTCTCTCTGTACACCCGTCGTGCCTACAGGTTAGCGAGGAAGGAAAAAGAGCGTTACTCAGGCCAAACCCGTCCTTCGTACCAAAAGTGATTGAGTCTTCTTACAGATGCTCATCTTTGGATCTGAATGCTTTCCACCCTCCACCATTCTCTTCGAGGGAGGAGGAAAGATGGCACCGGCTCTGCCCGGTGCGCGCGTTGCGCATTTATGTGGATAGAACGAAGGCTTTTCGAAAGACGGATCAGCTATTCGTGTCATGGAGCGCAGCTCATCGTGGGCTTCCTATCTCATCCCAGCGCCTCTCTCACTGGATGGTGGAAGCTATCGGTTCAGCTTATGAGGCCAGACGTATGCAGCCTCCAGCGCGCCTAAAAGCGCACTCCACGAGAGGGATGGCCACCTCCTGGGCGCTGTTCAGGGGGATATCAGTCAGTGATATTTGCTCTGCAGCAAGCTGGGAAAGTGCTCACACGTTTACCAGATTTTACAGTTTGGACGTTACTAAACCCTCTCTAGCTCACGCAGTCCTTGGGGTGGGCACCCAATAGATCTGTGGGCTTGTCTGTCGTGGACAACAGCATGCAATCCGGGAGTGGGCCATATCTCCCCATATGTGAGAGACCGAACGAAATATTAGAAAGAGAACGACCGGTTTCTTAACGAAACTCCGGTTCTCTGAATAATATGAGTGAGGTCTCTCACCGCACTTCCCTTCTTGCATTACGCACGGGGAAGAGTGCATGCTAAGAATGACTATCCAGCGTGATACATGCGTATTTATTGGGAGGGGGGACCCTCCGTATCACAGCTGTGATTGGTCTGTCTGCGACAGACGTGGTGTCATTGGTGCTTCATAGTTGGGTAATAACAGTGCTATTCCCCCATATGTGAGAAACCTCACTCATATTATTCAGAGAAGCGGAGTTTCGTTAAGAAACCTGTCGTTTGCCATAGCTAGGCGAGCATTCCCTTCCTTGCCGCGACTAGGCAGACGTTGTGGTTTGCTAACTGTACTGGAATGCAGCATGTACACAGAGAGGAGAATGAGACAGCAACGAGATAACAGAGAACGGGTGAAATTAGCAGCGAGAACAAATTGCAACGGTTGACTCGTTGGTGCGGTAGAGGGCCTGGGCATGCCTACGAGAGCAGAGAGGTTAACTGGAACTTGTGCATGGTTAAAGGGTTGGATACTCATATCAAAGATAGTCAATTCATCGATTTCGTCCTACTACTTCAGATGGATGACTCACTGTACGAGGAGTAGTAGAGTCATGCTTGGCACGTGAAAGAAAAAGCGCTCATATGTTAAGCAATTGCAATAATTTGAAATAAAATGCACTTAGATAGGTGCGCCCTTAAATTGTAGACGAGGGTGTAGCTAGTTAATGCTTTGTACGGCCTGTTGATACCCCCAAAAGAATCCCGGGCCCATTTGCATGGCAACTACTAAGTGAGCCACGGGAAGCCATGCACCACCAAGCAGTTAAAAGCGGAGTCGCGCGGGTCTCCAGGCAGCGGCGCAGTGCTGATTGAATTAACCTATGAGACGGAGGAAAGAGAGGGACAGATACGATACTATGCATCGTTGGTGGAAAGGGCTCCAGCTGCAAACGTGGATGCGATAAGTCTGACAGCTGAGTACTCGGAACATGCAGCGTGCAATCGCCAGTAGTGAACCTAGAACGAAAGGACATGGCCATTATCAACACATCTTTTAATGTGTGGTTAATCCCACAGATTAGGCTACTGCGCGGAAGCATACTGAGTCCCGGCAATGGGCAGAGCTAATTAGCATGCCACACGGAGAGAGAGAAACGTGGGTGCTGGCATGCGAAACCACGGCACAACAACTCTAAATCGTGAGCGAAAAGCAGAGTGTGCTATAGCCACGGCTATGAACATTTAAAGTAATTTACCTAGGAGCCAGAATACCCACATCTGAAAATGATAGATATAAACCTCTAGTTATGCAAAAAGTATTTTCAAGAATAAACAAAGAAGGCAGTTGACCAAAGAGCCAGCAGCCAGGTCTAAATAGGAGGACCGAGGGCCATGAAGGCCCAACACCGCGATATGAAGTGAAGGCAACAGAAAAACGCGAAGCACAAGAATTAACATGAAATACAGTATCGCCAAACTAAAATAGGCAATAAATCAAAATCAAGACAATAAATAGCTGAAAATAAAAACTAGGAGGAAAATCCGACCATACACTAAGATCATGTCAGCAAGAAATAAAATCATTCTGTAGATATAGCCAGTTGGTTCACATCATTAATCGGGTAGGTCTAATGCCACTGCGCCAGCGAATAACTCCACCAGCACTACTCCAAAGACCCCGCGTGGGCAACCTCACCGGAAACAGATAAGTAGGCCTACACGGATTACACAGAATGTAGCAGGTCAACAATGAGCCGCTCCCATAGAGATGACGAGCCGATTCTTAGGAACGAGAACCCCGTGAGTGAATTGCATGACTAAAATAGAGGGCGAACGTCGACTCTAGTAGCTACACATAACGCACCGTGACGCATAACACATTGCCACCACGCCACGAAGGCTACAGACCAGTGCACGAGCGATCAGTCAAACGACAACCATAAGAGTCAGTTATGAATATATCTAGGTCGGCAAGGAGGACGCAACGCGACTAGTAAGTCGTTACAGGGAGCACTCCACAGTTTAACTTAAGCAGTCAGAGGGGAGAAAAAACAGCGGCAACGGGAAACGAGACAAAGAAGAAGAAAGTAAACGCGTGACTATAAACTGAGAACCTATAGCCAAGGTTGATGAAAGCAATACATATTAAGCTACGATGAGAGGCAAGCCTCGCTTACTTACGCACATGTGACCACAGAAAGCAGCGCTGCCAACCTTCCTAAAACTACTATCCCTGCGGGCGTCCGAACCAGAAGTCGACGTGATAGTATGACAGAGCGCTTAGTGATAGAGAGAAAAACGTAGCACCAGCAAAACCCCTGAAGTGTAATAAAGACGCCGAAGCCAGCTGCCCAGACATGGCGAGATCCTAAAACTGAATCGAAATGAAAGTAGTCTCGAGGACAAGCGAAACGTACGGGAGCCTTCTATTAAGGGCGTGAGTGGAGAGGTGGGAGATGTGACAGCACGATAATGCTCCTGAAACTACGAGAAAGAAACATTTAACTGCAGTAAACTAAGTTTTGGCGCGCGCAGATTTCGGACCGGCCATGCCTAAAGCCAGCAAGAAAGGAGAGTTTAGACACGTCGCTATAAAGGCGATGGCAGCCGCTGATTGGCTCTGGGAAATGCACAGGTGCTCTGAGTCTCCCTGGCAGAACTAACGCAGGCTACATGTCATTTGGAATATGTAGCACTGTTGTGAATCCAGGATGCCCATCACTTTATTTTACAATGTATTTGGTTTTATTCCACTGACTTATATACTGGACTGCGTAGTTCGATAGAACTCCATTCAACGGTTTTGAAATAAATCGAACGTACACAGTCCAGTATATAAGTCGGTGTTTTATTCTTTAATGGTTGATTTCCTAACATTGCAATATTGATCGTGCAGACATGGACGACTCCCCTCCTGAGGTGCCGGTGTGCACAGACGGGAACTCGTTACTGAAGGCCGTCTACCTGAGCCGCCTGCGACTAACGAGGCTGCTGCTGGAGGGCGGGGCCTACATTAACGAGAGTAACGAGCGAGGGGAGACACCCCTCATGGTGGCCTGTCGTACCCACCATGCGGACACGCAGAGCGTTCCCAAACCCAAGATGGTCAAGTGAGGTCCACCTTTTCTGTCTTACAATTGATTTTGGTTTTTCTTTTTTGAGTGATGAAATTTCTTACATGAAAGAATTTCAGAGTATATATTTGTGATGATTTAGCTGTTATGCCCCCCCCCCCCTCTAATTGAGGTCTAGTAGTTATGCAGCCACAATCTTTACTCTATATTTTTTTTCAGGTACCTACTGGAGAGTGGGGCTGACCCCAACATCCAAGACAAGACCGGGAAGACAGCCCTGATGCACGCCTGCACAGAGCGGGCAGGAGTGGAGGTACTGTCCCTGCTGCTCTCCAGCGGTGCGGACCCCAGCTTGGAGGACCGCTCCGGCTCATCCGCACTGGTTCACGCCGTCCACTCCGGCGACAAGGACGCGCTAAGGGTGTGGTGGTGGTGTTTTTTTTTTACATATCACTATTATTATAACCCTGACCCAAACGTCTGACCTGGGAAACGCTGGAAAACCAAATAACTAGATAAAAATAAATAAGTCTGCTTCAACCAGGGTTTTTCTTCTCCCACTTATTTTTATTATTTCGGCTTCTTTTCATTTTGGGTGAAAACCCTTCTTCAGATGTGATATACATATCAACCTTGGTCAATAATTAATATAAAACCACATAATTGTCATTAAAATATTACCAACGTAGCATTAATATAACTGTAATTGTAAATCCATTTTAATTTGTCTTACTTATATACCAATATACTCACAAAAGATGACATTTCAACCGAAAGACACCGAACATTCCCTCAGGACCCTCAGGATCATGTAAAATTGTAAAGAGATAGTACATTTCATCTTAATTTATGCAATTATAATATTAATGTAAACAAATATATGGTGAAAACAAATCCCCAACAGGTGCTCCTGGACGCCTGCAAAGCCAAGGGCAAGGAGGTCATCATCATCACCACAGACAAGCTGCCGTCCGGACGACAGATGACCAAACAGTACCTGAACGTCCCGCCGCCACCCGACCTGGATGAGCGCCTGCACTGTACCCCTCCTGGGGGCGCTGGTGCCGGCGGGGCCTGTTGCATGTCACCCTCGGAGATCCAGCTGTGCACCCCTCCACACCATGCAGGGAACAGCAGTGGCTGTAGCTCTATACAGAGAGGGGAGCTCTCCCAGGGCCATGTGTCCTCCACTGCCACTGGTACTGTTTTATTTGGGGGGGGGGGTTATGGTTTTTTGGGGGGGCTTTTGTGCTTTATTTGAGGCAGGATAGTGACAGAGGGACAGGAAACAAGTGAGGAGAGAGATCTCGACCACCACCATGATGTGTGCTATATGTTTACTGAAATGTGCAATAATGCTTATTAGGTCTTTGTATATATTTTGTATTTGTGTATTTATGTAAGTTGTCGGACACCGTAATTTCCCTCTGGAATGATAAAAGTACTCTACTCTACTCTACCACCCAGCCAACTCCATGCAGGCCCCAGCAGGAGGACCATCCAGGCTTCTTCACCTGCAGAGGCTCCACTCAGAGCCGTGGCTGAAGATCCCTCCAGCCCTGCTGCTGCTTCAGCAGAACAAAGGTTTTGCGCTCTCCTTTCCCGTTCAATGTCTACATGTGTCAATGTGTGTAATGCAGGAAGGGACTGGGGGAGAAATAGGGCTCGGGTACTTTTGGCTTAAAGGGGCCCCTCATAATTAACGATGCAGTGCTGACTCACCGGTAGGCCCTGCACCTTTGTGCGCCCCTATTTTCAGTTGCACAATGTAAGAATGTGGAGGTTCCTCAAAGAGCCTTCAGTTGGATAGCGGTGGAACCTATACGTTCTTTTTTTTCCCAAAGATATTTTTCGGGCTTTTAGGGCCAATCACTCCCTTCAAAACCTGCCCACCAAAATGTCTGTGCATGCCAGTGCTTGTATAGTGTCATCGTTACTTATTTATTCATTCATTTTTTCTTATGTGCCTGTAATGTTCTGTCCATTTTATAGTGAGGTTTCCTGAGTGCTGCAAGGACAAATTCCCCTGAGATCAATAAGGGCTTCATTGAAATGCCATCCAACAAGCGAACATTCCAACTGTTGAAGCACTGTTGAGCTGCATGTTGAATGCATTGTGCTACAGAGTTTATTTATTTATTTATTTATTTGTCTTAAATGTTCAAAGTTGTGTTCTGACTTCCTGAGTGGATGCAAGACAAATTTCTTTCTTTCTTTCTTTCTTACTAATATACAGTATATTCATTCACCTGTCCATTCATTCATTCATTCATTCATTCATTCAATCATTTATTTATCTATTTATTCTTATTTATTCATCTACTCCATCCATCCATCCATCCATTTGCAGGTGGTGGCGGCGCCTCCTCCTCCCTGACTGAAGAGGAGCTGCAGGACATCACTCCTGAGGAGGAGCTCACCTTCAGGCTCAATGGCCGCTTCTCCTCCAGGAGGACGCTCGCCACCTCCCGCCACCACAGCATCGACGTCAAGGACGCCACCGGCCTGCTGCGCGCCCTGGAGGAGGCCAGCAAGGGGGAGCAGGAGCAGGGAGGAGGTGAGGAGTAGGAGGAGGTGGGGCTGTAGGGAGGTCTACAGTCAATCCGGAAAGTATTCACAGCGCTTCACTTTTTTCACATTTTATTATCTTTTATATTAGCCTTATTCCAAGTACTACAAATGAATCTCTGTTGTCAAAATCCTACACAAATTATTCCATTTTGACCATGTGAAAATCAAGTTTTCTTGACAGTTTTGAAAATGTATAAAAATAAAAAACAAAGAAATCATATTTACAAAAGTATTCACAGCCTTTACTTAATACTTTGTAGACCCACCTTTGGCAGCAACTACATTCATTTTTTCATTTCGAAATGAAAAGGGATTAAAAGGGAGGTCATCGGTGTGTGTTTCAACCTTTCGGTACATTGAAATTGTACATATTGAGTCTGCACCTGGCTAAAATAGATGGGTGTGATTTTTTAATGAAATCCTATGGAGAGTATCTTGATCTGCTTCTGTAGTCACAGCGCATGTTGACATGCATGCTTCTTAAGTTGTAATTCAGATTTCCAATGTTGACGCCATCCATACATTGCCAAACAATGTCAGTCCCACAACCATGCTTGACTAGCCAGATGATGCACTTTTTGTGTAAAACTCAATTGTTTGCCACCACACATGCTTGACGCCATCTAAAGCAAATTTGTTTATCTTGGTCTCAAGAGAGATGAACAGACCAAGGATATGGATCACTGGAACCATGTCGTGTGGTCTGATGAGACCAAGATAAACAAATTGGCTTTAGATGGTGTTAAGCATGTGTGGTGGTAAACAAGTGAATTTTACCAAAAAAGTGCATCATCTGCATCACCGGATTGACTGTATATGAAGGTCTTGGCTTTCCTATGCCTCCTACACCGCCCTCCCCCACCCCCAACAATCAACTTCTCTGCTGTAGCTAGGACAATTACTGCACTGAGTGACTCTTAATATGTGAATGTTTACTATATGTGAAATAATCTATATGTATGTATGTAATCTGTATGTATGTATTATTCATAAATGTTACTCTACTCTACTGTCTCCTAGGTCTTAGTGGAGGTGGTGGTGGTGGAGCAAGGGCCTTACTGAGCCGGAAAATGTCCTACGACAGCGCGTCACCGTCTCTACTGCAGTGTTTCTCATCGCACCATAACCTCAGTCGGGAGGGCGGTGCTGCATCTGCGGTGGCGGCGGCAGCGTTAGGCGTCAGGAGCGCAGCGGACAGAGTAGTACCAGAGAGCCTCCCGAACCTGGCCGTGTCCAGTCTGCGGAACATCGTCCGTCGGCGGAATATCGGAATGGACCACTACAGCTCGGACTCCCAGCTGCCCCAGTTCGACAGACGGAGCAACACAGATGAGGAACAGGTCATTATTCTTGTCATTCTTATCACTAAATGATTAATTGCTATTCAAATTACTATTTTATTTATTAGTAGTAGTAGTATTACACATTGTACCAGTGGATGGAAAGAGGGTGGTGAGTTAGTGCATGGTTAAAGTGTCCTCGTGTGAGCTATTTAACTGTACATTTCTCTTGGGACTGTACCCTGTACTTATAGTAACTGTTGCTTTAGATTAAAGTATATGCGAAGTGTAATGTAATGCAACCTCAAATCCCATCTCTACACTGAGGCCTATGGTCTCTATCCCCTACCCCCTCCCCTCTCTCTCCAACCCCCAGCCCCATCCCCTGTCCCCTCTTTGTAAAGCAACCATGGGTTCCATGAAAGGCATTATCGTACTACTATACTCTATTTAATTCTACTAGGCACGATCAGGGGTCTCATCATCATCATCATCATCATCATCTGGGCCGGAGAAGCACAGGACGCTGGTCTCCAGCCGCTCCTCCACGCTGCCGTGTGGCTCCAGGGAGTCGCTGCAGCTGGAGGCTCTGCCGCCCCAGCGGAGGGGCCACTCGTCGGGCATGCTGGAGCGCCGGGGGTCCGGGGCTCTACTCCTGGACCACATCGCCCAGACCAGGCCCGGGTACCTGCCACCCCTCAACCCGCACGCGCCCATACCCGACATCAAGGTCATCACTGTTACATACATTTAGCTATATATGGTTAGTTTATGTGTAACCAGTGCTTGAAGTGTGGGGGGGGGACCACCTCTTCATTTTCATCATTAGAGTTCCTGCACTAATCTTGTGCACCGCATTTTCACGTAATTCACTTCGTTTTGGATGATATAATCGGACAGTTAGGGTTCCTGCACTTCTTTTTTTCCACTTCAAGCACTGTGTGTAACTAGCTGTGTAATGTCTTGTGGGCAATGTCTTTTTGTATTTACAGTATGTATGTGTGTATGCTACTTGACACCTTAATTTCCCCCTGGGATCAATAAATGATACTCTACTCTACTCTACTCTACCAAGGTCAACCCCACCACTATCACCACTGCTGTCGCTGCTGCATCAGCCCACAGCAGCACCGCTGCACCAGCAGCGGCTAACACATCAGGACCAGGGGCCCTCAGTGGATCATGCAAACTCCTGGGCACTGCAGCTGCTGCTGCTAACACCGGCACTGGTGGGGTCACGGTTCACCCAGCGGAAGCACCACCACCACCACCGACACTTGCGTCCAGGCCATTCCTGCCGTTCGCCCCGAATCTGCCCCGCGACGAGAAGGCCAAGCGGGCACTACTGAGGCGGCACTCCATGCAGACGGAGCAGATCAAGCAGCTGGCCAACTTTGAGGAGATCTTTGGCCAGTGAGGGAAATTGAAACACGTTGAGGCATGTTGCTAAGTATTTATCGAAACAGAATTGCACCGAATCAAGCGGCTGGCTAAATTTGAGCTCTTTGTCCGCTGAGACACATTGAGGCATATGCCTGTTGTCTATGGGTGAAAAAAACCCTGGATTGATCGCAAATGCACATAAGAATCTGTAGTTAACCCTGTCAGTGCTGTCACTGTATCGCAGAATATCTGCGCGGAGTCAGTGTACTGGCACGGAGCTTCTGAAAAGTCCCATTTAAAGACAGACACAAATGTAATTGGCAACACTGGTGGCACCATGCAGATGGTACAGATCAACAGCTGGCCAATTGCAAGGAGATTGGGCAGACATATAGATCTACTGTCAGAAATGTATCGTGGAGGCCAAGCAGGTTCACTCGCCAGAGATAAATACCTTCTGATTCTCACGTCAGAATTAGGTCTGAAGAAGTCTGAGAGGAACAGACGAAATGTCTTCAGGCAGAGGTGTAGGTTTGGCCTGGAAAGTTGGTGGGGACATTAATATGGATAATTGTCCGGTATGCTATTTTTGTATTATGTTTGTGGGAAAGTGATGGGACAAGCTAGGTTGATCTCAAACGTGGTATGGACAAATAAATGACACCCATGTCATCACGCTCCAAAAGGAAGTCCAGTACAACTGAACTCTTTTGACAGATGATCTGGATGAATGAGAATCGTCATAGACACGTAATGGCAGAGAACTGAACAGGACAAAGCAGCTGGGTTACTTCAAGGAGATTATTGGCCAGTGAGGGGACCTGAGTCATATGCTGTAAAACCTGGACTGGTCACAAATGGATCAAACTTTGAGGAGCTCCTGGGCCAACTTTGAAGCCTAGGCATGCTGTTAACATAGGCGGTTTTTGCATTGAGCAAGGTTGGGCAATTGCCCAGGGCCTTGTCCAGTCAGGGGCCTCGCTGTGACATTACGGTATTCGTTTTCCTGCATTTATAGATCATCGAATGTTATGGGGGGCCCTCAAAATTGTTCTTTGCCCAGGGCCTCAGATTTCCTAAAACCGTTACTGGCTGTTAATGGGTGGAAAAAAAGGGAGACAAGAAACAGGTATTGACGAAGGATTGCACAAGAATTTATCAAGAAAATATTGTTGTGGCTTAATTAGTGGTGGTAAGGTTGGTTTGGGGATTAAGGAGTTGCAGGTTTGTTTTGAATACCATACCAGGAGGAGGAATGAGATACAGTAGGTGAGGGAGTGAAGGACTAGTGAGATTCTGCATTGTCATGCAGGGCTGAAGAGCCCTTTACCTTTAAGAGGGTGGGTTTTTGAACATTCTATAAAAAGAATGTATTCTATAACAAAGCAAAATTCTAAAATTCCAAATTGTATAATAATGGTGCCCAGAATTCTATAGAACTTTCACTGTCCGAACGGTACACTCTTAAAGGTTAACAGACTTTTAACTTTCCGTCGCTCCAGGGGGGTTGCTGGAGTCACATAAAATGACTGAATTACTTTGGACGAAAGTGTCAGTGTCAGTTTAATTCTACGTAGAAAATAAAACACGCATTTTCTGACATAGATGTCTCTCGGTAATAACAATAAGCTGCAAATATTTTTTAAAGAGGTGCAAGAGAGGCATAAGGAGCACTGGATTCAGAATTTAAGTTTAAAACAAAAAAAAGCCTGTTCATGAAGAACCTGATAATGCAGAATGCAGAATGGAGCTTAATGCTGACTAAACATTAGGCCTAGAAGTTGAACGTATACAAAAAAATAATACCTGTTACATAGACAATACATTTTAGGTGATGTGTTTTTGTTCAAAAATTCTCATAATTCATAATGCGAGTTCATCCTCTACCTGTATTTATGAAAGCCTCTGCGTGGCCTGCGTGGCCACAGACTTTGGCTGCTTGTTTAACTGGTTTACTCTACCTGTCAAACGCATACCGACCAAACGCTTGTGCAGATATAGTAAGAAAAACCTGCTTATACTTGCTGAACTGTGCAGATTTCTCTGCTGCAAGCTGCTTGTTTTAAAACGCAACATCCAACAGTACACATCGCCTTATCGACACGCAATTGCTTATGTGGATGAATACCCTCAGCAACAACGGGTAATGTCGTGTAACTTGTTCATGTTCAGCACATGTACTGTACATGGTCAGTGTTGTAGATTTCAGAAGCTGGTTGTGTAGTATGTAGTAAATTGTTCCAATGGCAATCACTGTGGCAATGAATTTGTTCCAGAGCATCAGCGGTTATAAGTCTGCTGTTGACTCTATTTTGCATTGTGTATTTCAGTTGTGATACATGTACACACAGATGCCAACAGGGTGGGACAAAGGGGTCACTTGTTCTGGGCCCAGGAAGAGAGGGGGCCCAGAACTGGGTTCTCATTACGTTGTATGTATTGGGCGAGGGAACATTTTAGATGACTTTGTCCTGGGCCCGGCCAAAGCTGTCAGCGTGTACATATTGCTGTTTTCTTCTTCCGAGAGGCAAATAAAAAACATTCTGAGAACTATATTTTTTATATTATACTAGCACAGCAACATGGTTTAAAACAATAATCAATTCATTGAAACCCCATGACAAAATGATATTTAACAAGAATATATTTCATTTTAATATTATACCATTGCTGCACTTCACAGAAACAGAGAAAGGACAAAAAAAACCATCCAACATGACAAATAATCTGCTTCAACTTTGCAAAGCACTGAATAAAGCACAACACCTCAAAGTCTACAATCTGTGCATGTCCCTCTTTGTAAGTCACTTAAAAGCATCCGCTTAAAAAGTGTAAAGTAATATGTCTGTTGCTTGTGTTACTTGATTACTTTGGTTGGTAAGAACATAAATACCCACAATTAAATAAAAAAGACCAGTGTCATTACAAAGCACACAGATATCTCCTCTCTGTGCTGCTGCTGTTCACAGGTTTTCTGTCACACGCTTTGAAAACGGCCCCCAATGGTTCACACTGGATACATGTACGCACAGCTAAAATAATTGACTAATACAAACAAAATATATAGATAAATGATCAATATGTCCACAGAGCCATAATGCCTTCCTGGTGTCAGTGATAAAGTGTAATAAATGCAAGCGAATTGGTAAAGCAATTCATTCTCATGGGGGCAAGCGAGAAAGTTAAAATGCAAATAAGCTGAAAAACTCCAATGCAGGGGTGTGTTTCTCCAAACCTTAATTGCTAGCCAGTTAGCAGCTTGGGTAGTTGCAAATGGGAAATTGCATTGCAAACAGCAAAGTAGTTGATGTAGTTAGCAACTACTTATAGTTTCGAGAAATCCACTCCAAATGAGCTGTCTGAAACACTGAATGCCACCACGAAACACTGGATGAAACACTGGATGCCACCACGCTTTGTTCTATCCGCTTCCATGTGGTACAGCAGTAGTTCCAAAACCTTTTCAGTGGGGACCCTCTTTTTGACTTCAGAAATTTTTCGTGAACCCCCACACACCCACCACCATAGTCTTTAGCTAGGCCATGTCCTCCTAGTGACGCAACATCTTCTGTGTTGCTTCTAGTCAGGCCAAGAGCAATGTAATTATCGTTTCTGATCTCCCAAAAAATCAGGAACTCCACCCACTTTGTCAGGAACCAATCAACCAGTAAAAAACCAAGGGAGGCCAGTCCACAGTGCTGTTTGGGAAACGTTGATTGTTATGCTCTTGGTCAGACCAAGTCTCGAAGAGATTTGAAAGTCGATGAAAATCAGGCTACATAGTATTAGCCTAGCAATGGATTTCTGGCAATATTATCAGAGAAACTATTAATGGACAATCTAGCAATATTAATGGGAAATCAAAAAGCATTTTTTGTCCACTAATATTGATATAAGATTTTCCATTAATAGTTTGTCCGCTAATATTGCTAGAAATACACAGGACAGCAAATACATCTATTGACCATACAAGTGAATACAGTTATTGATCAATTCATGGAATTATCTGACCTGTTAAGTTGTGGATTTCGGTTTTCTTTTTTTTCTTTTTTAAAGCAATGTTTTTATCCACGCCCACCCCCCTAGGTGTCCCGACCTCAGTTTTGCGAACCACTGTGGTACAGTATATTCACGGCAGAGAGGATAGAACTTGAGAGGGGTATACTAAGAAGCTGGTTCAGGAGTAAACCATGTTAAGTTAAGAGGTAAATCATCTAAATAGAAGATGCTGGAGTGCTCATTTTCTTAAGAGTGATTCAGTGATCTCACAGTAGTTCAGGGTAAACCAGGTTAAGTTAAGAGGTAAATCATCTAATAGAAGAGCCTGGAAAATGAGGACTATACATGGGTTCTATACATGGGTTCTAAATTTTTGTTTTCTCCTGGCTGCGCGACAAGCTGCGCACAACTCAACCTCTGATTGTTGGAAACCGCTGTCGGTCAAAAAATTAGCTCACGTGGTTGGCTGTCAGTGTCTTGCCCCTCCTCACAACATTGTGTTTATAAACACGGTAAACCCATGTATTAGATGATTTACCTCCTAAATTAACCTGGATTACTCCTGAACTAGCTTTGTCGTATTATATCCCCCAGGGTGCAGGAGGCGGCTCAGGAGAAGCCTGGTAGGCCCTTGAAGTGCTCCATCTGGGAGTCTGCGAGGTCGTAGTAGACTCTGCTGTGGCTTAGGTTCTGCCTGTAGGGCATCAGGTCCTCCACAGCCAGGGTGTCGCTCAGGCTCGTCCACACCGTTAGACTGTACCTGGATTCAGTTAACGACAATGGACAGACACCGTGAAAATATGCGCACACACACACACACACACACACACACACACACACACACATGTATGTATGCATGAAGATGCAGATATGTGCACACACACATACACTGGTGTAAGGACACACAAGGCATGTTTATACACACACACGCACACACGCACACACACACACACACACACACACACACACACACACACACACACACACACAAACAAGCATGTTTACACACACACACACACACACACACACACACACACACACACACACACACACACACACACACACACACACACACACACACACAAACAAGCATGCTTACACACACACACACACACACACACACACACACACACACACACACACACACACACACACACACACACACACACACACACACACACACACACACACACACACACACGCACACACGCACACACGATTTACGAAAATAAGTTTTACAGTTTACCGATTGCTGAGTGAGGGCAGATCGGCCCTACAAAGGCAAAGTGCAGTAACCACAGTACATATTTGGGTTAGACTGAAAATGATCTTCATAACTCCTCCTTTATCTTGTGACAAAGCCTTATGGTCCAAATGTGTTCCATTTTAAAGATATTGCTATGTCAAATTTCCAGGAACTACAATATCCAACCTTATACCAATACTTTAAGGCCCTCAGTTTCGCTGTTGGCATAGTTACTGCACTTTGCCTTTGTAGGGTAGATATGTATGCAAGATGTAATGCAATATTTGTACCTGTCAGACTGCTGCAGGAGCCACTGTAGCTGTTCAAGGGACTGGGGCATGAGGGAGGCTCTGACGGGGAAGGTGACCGGCTCCACCAGGGGTCTGCACACATTCGCCATCTCACGAACCATATCCCAGCTGTAGCCTACAAAACATCAACAATCAAGAAAATGTACTTTGTATTAGTGTTTGTGAAATGACTTCAAATCTAGACAATACAATCATATATGATATCTATTATTCGAAGATATGTTTTATGTTTTTTGTGTCTTTATTGATTATGGGAGAGTAGAGATTGGCAAAAAAAATCAGTGGGACAGAGAGATGGGGGCTGGGATATGACCCAGGTCAGGCTTGAATCTGGGCCCCCAAGGGCATACAAGCCCAAATATTGGGAGTTTAGCGCCCTGTGCCACAGAACCCCCGATAATATATATATTTAAACAAATTAGCCATAAGCAATGATCAACACTGATACTAATGAATGTTCTCAGGAAAATACAGGTTACAAAACCCAATAACAAATGAGGAAGCAACTGGGCAAATTGATCTGTTTGTTGAAAAAAATGTTGATTATATTTATGCTTTTAGTCAGCTTCTGATGTCTAAAATAGGCCATATAAATTAATTACACTTAAAACAACTTCATTAAATCAATTAAATCAACCAATCAATCACCTCTATCTTCAGCATGCACTTAAAGGTCCTCACCTGGGTTGTCGCCGTCAGCCTTCCACCCGGTGGTCCAGCCCAGGGAGAGCACTGTGTTTCGGGCACTGGCCCCCACTGCCTCCAGGAAGCCCTGGGGCTCCAGCGGGGTGGCTTGGCCCCCGGGGCCCGGCAGGATGTCCGCATTGATCCACACGGGGCCACGTAGGTCACTGCGAACCTGCTCCAACAGAGCCATGGACGGGGCCACAGCCTGCAAGCTGGGGGAAAGAACATGCAATGTAGTGTAGAATAGAATAGAATAGAATAGAACAGAACAGAACAGAATAGAATAGAATAAAATAGAATAGAATCCCATATAGTCACATACTTTGTTGTACTGAGGAGCGAGATGGTTTAATCTCCTTCTGTACAGTAGTGCTGAATAGTTCTCATTGTGCATATGAACAGTGATAGTATGAACAATGCGAGCTATATACAGCATATGTACACGCAAATAGAAGTAAGTTATGTAACCCAATGAAGGTCATTCAGTGTCAATTAAACAAACGGTCATACACTTATGTTGACCAAGTTTTCCTTTGTTTCCCAGGTCAAAGTATTAATTAATGAAATTAATAAATAAATAAATAATAACAAAAAAAAACACATGTGTTGGTCTACCTTTTGAAGTCAAGCTTTATTCCTTTGTCAGATGCCGCCACCTCCTTCAGCCACTCCTGTAGTGTGATGTCACTGTCGTTGTGAGGAGGGTGGGCCATGATTGGTTCAACAGGATCCCGTCCTCGGAGGAGGATGTCAGCTTCAATCATATGGGCGGAGCCTGCGTGAAAAACAACAGTCATCCAAGTTAATAAGAATTTGTTGTAAGCAACTAGAACTCTTGTTGGATCTTCACCAGGGGCTCTCTCTCTCTCTCACACACACACACAGTGTGAACATGCTGCATTCCTGTTGCATTCCCGTTCACTTCACATTGGATTAGATCACTTCCTGCTGCACTGATCTGTGGTCTTTCCTTGCCATGCTGGACATTTCGTGTTGCAAAGTGGTATGGTTATATTATATGGTTTTAACTTTGTAATAACATACTAATAACATACTTCTACTTTATAAAGCTCGTTGTGTTGGGAATTATATTTTTTTAGTAGAGTTCGCACATGCCTCAGACAATGAAGTAGCTACAACTACAGTTGCAGAAAATCCACAGTAAACCAAACGGTTTGAAATCCATTAGGCCATTAATTGGCTGCTGCACCTGCATGAAACACCCATGTTGGTGTGTGGTCCTAGCATTACAGGCCCACAATATATTGGGTTTTTAAATGTTAATTTCCTAAATGTATCCTGCCCATTCACATTTTGGTCTTATTCATTAATATTGTTCATAATTTGGTCTTCTTCCTTAATATTGTTACAGGGTACAGCTGTATGTATGAAGGGTGGAGATTCTCGTGAGAGGATTTCTTTTGGGACTCCTGGGTGTACCCTCTCAAGACGGTTATGTTTGACTTATGATTCAGACTTTGAGTTGATTTCTGTTTTGTCATATGTCCCTAAGTTTGTGTAAAATCAAGAGTTGGGGCCTAACAATATGTATTACCAGCATTGCTTTTGGATTGGACATGTACACTTCTCATACATGAAAAACTAATGTTAATTTGATTCATTACGATTATTATGAGTATTAATTTGACGATTATTCATCCTGACATCCCTCAAAGCAAGTAATAGCACTGACCTGTTGAAGGCTAATGGATGAATTGACAGCACAAAGAGATATGTCAGAGAAATTTATTAAATGATAAAAAATACATTGTTAAAAAGGCACTGTATATAAAAAAAACACAAAGAACATTCATGTCATGGATGAAAAAAAACTTTTCAGTCAGTTTCAACCAGGATTTTTTGCTCCCACTTTTTTTTTCGGTGACGTTTCAGGTAAACACCCTTCTTCAGCAGACGAGTGTTTACCCGCAACGTCAAGAAAAAAAATCCTGGTTGAAGCGATCATTTCCTCTTTTTATCTGGTCATTTGCTTCTCCTGCTCCCAGGTCAGACGTTTGGATGTGCAGACTTTAACCTACTCTTTGCAAAAACTTCATCACTACATCTCTGCAACGCCTTCCTTCCGCCTCCTCTGTTTCGTCAGCTGCAGACGGTGGCTGAGTCTCTCGGTCATACTGCAGAGCAGCCTCCACCTCCGCCTCTGGCAGAGGCTCCTCCTGCAGCTCACAGTAATTATGAAGCACAAAGCAAGCATAGATCACAAAGTGAAGGTCGCTAAGCTTAATGTCCATGGGCTTCCTTAGAATGGCAAACCGTGCCTTCAGGCGGCCTAAAGCACATTCGATGACCGAGTGAGCCTTGCAAAGCGATTGTCCGTAATTTTGTTCTTCAGGGGTGTCTCCGCCATTGGGATATTCCTTCATTAGGAAAGGCGTCAGGGGATATGCTGCATCACCAACAATGAACACGGGCACAGCGTCTTCCCCCTTCACCAACTCCTTTGGACAGGGTGGTATTGTTCCATCTCGCAGTTCGCTGCACAACCCAGAGTTGGCAAAAATGTGTGCGTCAGGCGCACTGCCCGGCCATTTGACCAAGACGTCGATGAAGCAGTACTTGTAGTCGCACAGTGCTTGCACATTCAGAGAATGCCCCCCATTACTGTTCAGGAATGCATTGTAGTTGTTGCTAGCACTGGGTCGTTTCACCTTGATGTGCGTGCAGTCAATTGCACCCAGACATTGGGGCATACCGTGACTCTTGTAGAAGTTGCGGACGAGCTCTCGTACCCTGGGTTCGGTCTTTGGTGCGGCGATGTACTCTTGAGCCAAGTTGGCGCATATTGCCTTGCACACTCGCATGATGATGACAGAGACGCTTGACTTGGAAAGCCCAAAAGCGTTGCCAGTTGCAGCACTTCTCCGTCCGCCACACAAGTAGTGTAAGGTGCACGCAACCTTGGTGAGAACATCTATGGGCTCTCGCATATTTGTTGCCGTCCCTTGCAGCTGCGGACGCAGCCGTTCGGAGAGGCTTATCAGCGCCGATCTGGACATTCTGAAGTTTTCACACCATTCATCAGCTGCAACCTTTTGGTCCACAAAGTTGGCCCACCAGGCACGGCTTCTTCCCGGTCTGACCCAGAAGCGGCGCAGCCTCAGCCTGCGCGGCGGAGGTAGCATGGAATTCATACTGCAGATGGCTTGGAGAATCTCTCTCCGCCTCCTCATGTATGCCCGAGCAGCTCTATGAATTGCGTCCGTGAGCTGCACTAACTGCAGTAGGAGAGCGAGCAAGTGCACCAATTGTTGCTCCTGGTTTTCCATGGCGTATTTTGCACAGCAGCTAACAAGAAGCGATGTTTTAGCTGAACTGAATCATGCACGCCCACATGCACAACTCAGGCAATCAGGGGGTGTTCCCTGGCAGTCACGTGGTCCAATAAGGATGGCAACTACAGCTCTGCTGCTCCGTTTCCTTGTTTTGCATCATTTACTCAGTGCCGAATCAGATCCGTGTTCAAATGAGTTCGTAGAAGGCAGCGTTACCCCACGGTTCTGTCTTTGGAGCAGTTTTCCACCGTTGTAATGTAAAAAGACCACTTTCTTTCCGTAGCGAAACCGATGCCAACATTCACGCCGTAGTGTAAACGGAACCTTGGCCTGTGGGGAACACTAGAGGTGTAATCTAGGTCCTACAGGAGACTCACTTTGGAGGGCCTCGTTGATCTTGGCTCTGCTGTTGGCTGCATGATACCACTGAATCGCGGCAGCATCCTTCCCCTCAATCTGACCCTTCTTCAGGAAGTGGTCTAGTGTTTGGTCAGTCATGGCACCTGATAATGAAAAAAATGGATATAGCAAAATTACTCACAGATATAATTAGGTATAGGTTAAGGTAGAGTACAAACTTTTTTCAGTAGTTTATTTCTAGAATTTATGCTGCCCATTCCCAAAAGTTATCTTTTCATTAGAGCCCTAATATTTCCCACCACAATTAATTCCTAGTATTCATTATGACTAAAATTGACATTTCATATAAACTTACTGCATGAGAAGGTAGATCTTCCCCACCAGGCATTTTGAATTACCAATCATAGAAATCTTGGCTGCAAAACTTACTTTACTTTATTCAAACCAATACATAATTCCTTGTAAATATTCATAAAAAAGCACATTTGTGGATAGGCAGCATTGTGAATGGGTCATTTCATTGGGTGAAATCAGACACTTTGGGACCCGACCGACCCGGATTTCAATCATACTCGGTGTGCCTTTTTAGTAGCAAGGTAGCACCCCAGAACTGAATTGGTTTGAATCTGACACTAATATTGAAACTGATTGATTGATTATCTCTTTAAAGTATGGTAAAGGGAAGATGTTACAGGTACACAGAGAAGGAGTGTTCAAAGATTCACAGATCATCATTTGGTGTGTATAAATGGACATCTGCCTTAGTTTCTGAAACCTGGGACCATGGACACTGACCATTTTTGTTTTGTTTTGTCATGTGATGCTACTATGGTATTACCATATTATTAGTAAGTGGTCTGTATGATGCCATATTTGTGAGTCAAATTCTCTCTGAAATGAATAACAAACCAAACACCAGCATTTGAGGTGTTGCTCATAACATTGCCGGCTACGTTTGGACAAGGAACTGGCCATTTTAAAATATAGGTTTTTTGGATGTTTAATTTTTCAATTGATCATAATTCATATTCTGAGAGTTGTTGTATTCCAAGCTGATTGTGTAATATGTAGAGCCAGAAAAGAGCTTTCAAACAACACCACAGGCATCTTTTTGTGACTAACACTGACTGATATAGGCTAGGCCTATTCAAGGCTGAATGTAGCCTATAGTGTCCTACCCTCACATGTGAACCGTTCCTAGTCTGTTTCTCCCTTAAAGGGACACTGTGTGAGATGAATACTTACCACCACCATCAAATTCTAAGTATTATATTCATTATGACTGGAAAAATGGCATTTTTTATACATGAAAAAGGGGATCTTCTCCATGGTCCGCCATTTTGAATAGCCATTTTAGCTGCAAAAATGACTGTACTTGGACCATACTAGAAAATATTTGTTAATTACTTAGTACACTTCCATGTAAAGATCAAATTTGGTAATAGGCAGCCCGTTTTCAATGAGCAGCATAGTTGCAGTACCTTTTTTGACCATTTCCTGCACAGTGTCCCTTTAATATTAGTGTCAGATTCAAACCAATGCAGTTCTGGAGTGCTACCTTGCTACTAAAAAGGCACACCAAGTATGATTGAAATCCGGGTCGGCCGGGTCCCAAAGTGTCACGTGAAATGACCCGATTGTTAATTTACTCTACCCACCCTCATCCCAAACACACACCAAATATGAACCAGTACATTTACCTTTACAATGGCAGTGCACAAAAAACAGGACACGGCAGATTAAAAATTCATTTGATCAGGTTGCACGTTATGCAATATAGATGAGCAGAACACACGCAGGCAGGCAAGGCACCACGCATTTATCAACTGGATACACAGTATCGAGATTTGATTGAAATAAAGGAACTGAAACTACAAAACATGAAGAACAATGAAACTGTGATTTAAAGAAAATTGGTTATCAGTGGCAGACCAACTTGAAGTTTGAATGTTGTGACAAAGTTCAGTCTCTCTGCTTCAGTGTTGACAGATAGCTGTAGCAGTAAATAAATACGATCGTGTAGTCTTACCTGGGGATACGGTCGCATCATCGGGTTTTAGGTGTCGTGTAATCCATATCGTAAAACAAACAAATGCAATAAACGGATAAATCAGCAACCGACGTGGTCTTAATCGGCTCCTCATCAGAGCCAAACTTTCTGCGTATGATCATTTGAAAACAAATCCACCCAATATTCTCTTTTCCTGTACCTCGTTGCGCACTTCCTGAACAATGCATTATGGGAATTGGAGTAGCTTAGAGTGCACCACTGATGAGGCCTTCCTCATATCAACACTCCATAATCACATCCACTGTAGCACAAAAAACACAAATGAGTACTACATGGTACACTTGATGGCATCCTCACAATAACTTTTCCTCAAAACGTTTCAAATTAAATATATATTTTTATTTATAATATGAGAACAGAGAGAACATTATTAAAGATAATTTTACAAAAAATGTACAAAACTCTATTCTGCCCTTGATTTATTGCACATCCTCTAAATTTACTATTGTACAGTTTATACATTTTATATGCCATCAACTTTTGTGATTTGTCTCTTGGACGTCATCAAACTCGGGGCTGAGGGAGCTGTGGTTCTCAGTCGAGTGTTGGCATCCACAGTCCCCTTTAGAGTCCCCGGCGCCGGCCATGTCACCCTCTGCTGCTGCCACTGGGCCATTGTCACTAGTTTTGGAGTCCCTTTGGAGGCTGTTTCCTCCTCCTTCCTCTTGAGTGTGCAGACGTTTCTCGAGGTCCTCTGTGTTGCGCGCCAACATGTAACTCACTTTCCTCTGGTGGGCCAGGGCCTCTTCCTTATCGCTTAGCTGGAATGAGAAGCGCACAGTAGGAGAAACAACGTAAGAGCTGTGTTGCACAGCGTCTGCTGATGTCGCGTAACTTTTGGGATTATATTACGAGTTAAAATGTTTTGAATCTTTCAAACATTATGAGCAATCATGAGCAAGCATGTTGAAAAATAATAAAACAAAATAAATCTCTGTGCAATCTCTGAAAATGCTCCCAAACTCGAAATCCTGTCTATTGGTGTTTTGTGGCATTATCTATTGTGTCAGCGACTGGTGGTCACAGACTCACCTGTTGTGCCACTAATCTACGGAAAGACCGGCAACAACCAATCAAAGTCTAATTAAAAAAATAAATCCTCATGGCAGGATTATATATTTTGTACCAGTGGAAAAGCTTTGGCTAATAACAGAAGAAAGAGTAAAATACAAACCAGATCGAGTAGCATATGTAGTGTTTCATATGGGTCTTTTGAGATCGTCCCCTCCATAGTCGGAAGAAGGCCTTTTAACCGTTCTCCAAAGCTTGCCGAGCCTGGTTTGTGTTTCCCTAACAGAGGAGAATGAACCAACAAATAAATGTTGTAAGATGTTGAGTTGAACCATGCTTTATTTTTGACCTCAGATAGAGTTAAAATAAAGCTTCTGCATGCTCAGTTTAACAGGCCCATTTTGGGTTTTTACTACCGAGTACCCCTCCCTACACGCGCGCGCACACACGCACACGCACACATGTACACGCGCACACACGCACACACGCACACACGTACACACGCACACACTACATAAATATACTGTACAATAGGCCTGTAACTAACCCCTGTGTTTCTTGAGAGCCTTGTACGTGTCTGTCTCCGCCAGGTGGAGAACGTGCTCGCTGCCTCTCCTCAGCTGCTGTTCGAAGGCTATCCTGAAGGCATCGGCCATCACAAACGCCTCCTCCATCTTCCTCCTCTGAGTCTTCAGCTGTTGAAACAAACAGAGATATTAGATGTATTGTTTAAGATTCATCATGTCTAACTAGGGATGCAAACGATTAATCGATTAATTGACTTTAATTGATTAAAGCATTAATCGATTAAAAAACATTAATCGCAATGAATCGGCAATTCAACTGACAAGAGACCGAGGTGAAATGGGCATGTGAAGAGTGTGTGTGAAGAGGGGTGTGAATAGTGAGAATATTTAAAACACCTTTGGATTAAATAATTTAAATAGAACTTTTTTTTCGAGAAACATTGAGATTTCGATGGAAAAAAGCAGCTTATCAATTAATCGTAAGTCGATTGATAAGGCAATCAACTAACGATTAATTAATTAATCAATAATTTGCATCCCTATGTCTAACTGTTTCAATAACACTTAAAATTTTCATTTACTTCAGACATGTCTGATGTAAAAGAAAATCTTGAGTGTTATTTAAACAGACATGTTTGTGCAACTTCTGGGGCCTATACTAAGAGGCTGGTTCAAGACTAAACCAGGTTAAGTTAAGAGGTAAGTCATCTAATAGAAGAGCCTCATTTTCTTAAGAAATTATGTATTTATGAATGACAATAAAGAACAGTCTTATATTAACCATTTCATGTGATCACTTTGACAATTTGGTCTAGTTTGTTTGGTAGAATTTAGTCAGGGACCATGTGCAAAGTACATTAATTACAAAGTTAAGAGAGGGCCTGCACCAGGTTATATGTTAGAGGCTAGTTTCCATCTGCAGTCCCTGGGAAGGAAATTTGGGTGGTCGCCATATGAACACTACCTGCAATGTACTGTAGAGTGGTACTTCAAACACTTTAGGTTCCCAGTTTAGGATAAATTAAGGAAATCAAGCAATCAATTAATTAATTACTCTATCAACCTGCCAGGCAGTCAGTCTGAATGTCTGTCTGTCTATACATTTTAAATTCTTGTTTTCCCCTGACTGCGCGAAACTAACTGCGCACAAGTCAACCTCTGATTGTTGGAAACCGCTGTCGGTCAAAAGATTATCTCAAGGGTTTGGCTGCCAGTGTCTTGCCCCCTTCTCACAACATCATGTTTATAAACACTGTGAACCCATGTATTGCTCACCTCCTGTTTCAGTTGTAAGACCTGTTTCCGGCTGGCAGCTGCACTCTTGGCACATTGGCAGGGCTCACTCTCACTAGAGGGGCACTGGCACGCCCCATAGACAGCCAGCTACAGGACACATATGGACAAAAACATATGATAGATTCTGGCACAGCGGCACAGCCAAGGAACAGCACGCTGTGGAAACCGCATGTAGGCTACACATGCGTATTCATAAATCGAGCAATGGAACACACACACATGTACACAAATTATAGACACAGCAAACAAAGAGATTCGTTGTAAAATTACCTAAGTTTCTTTTTTCTTTTTTTTTGCATTTTATCATTGGAAATTACATGATGTCTACAATCTGAAACAATTCTTGTCATTCAAGTATTTTGAGAACACAAGAGCATGGAATGCCCTATACAAAAAATGTCAATTTCCCAAAATTGGATACAGGTCATTTGGCAACAAAGCTCTTCAAACCAAATGGGCGAATTGCATAGTAAGACAAGGTCTGTTGTAGCCAACATGTATGTTGTACAGTATGTTACGTCATATGGGATGTCATGTGTTACGTTATGTGACTGACCTCCAGCACTGAGCCATCTCTGGCCTGGTTCGTGGGCGGCTGTGTCCCCTGGAAGTCACTCCTCTCCTGGGCACTCAGCATGGCCAGCAGCTCCAGGCATCGCTGGTTCAAAGCTATACGGTAGTGCATATGTGTATGGCTGAAATATTTTTTTTTCTTTTTTTGGGCTCAGACATCAAATGGATTAACAGCATCTAATGCCCAAAAATGGATTTGTAATTGGTCTTTGATATGCTGCAATGAATATGCTTCTTAGATAGTCCACTAAAAACAAAAAACAAACAAACAAACAAAAAATCCATAGAATAGTGGCACTGGCTGTCGTTGCACCGTCCTGATGTGTGCTGCTGAAACACCACTAACCCATATGCTAATTTGGGTCATTTTGCCACATTGTTATACACATTATTACTCCATAGAGAGTGCAATTTGCAACAGGGGAGTGGGATTTCATAGCGACAGAGCTGGCATTTTGGACAAATGCAGGACAGATTCGCGCATATGTTTATGGTTCTCTGGTGAACTTACCGGAGTTCTCGGTCCTAAGTGTGTGTGTCTCCTTTGTTCTTTCCTCAAGGCTTTCACTCAAGGCTTGATTCTCTGAACATACCCTTAAACACCACAAACACCACAACAAAGGTGATGAACAAGCACATGAACAATCTATGCAAGTTTAATTAAAACACAACAGCCATTCAGATATTGAAATAATCAAATATGAATCAAAGCATACAGTATTATACAAGTATTCATTCACGCACCTTTCATACTTTTCCTCCCAGGTTTGTTCCTGGTTCTTAAAGCTGACCTGATTGAAGTTTATCTCCCACTGTAATGCATTGACATCCTAACAGATGACATGAGTGGGAATACAGTGAAGAGATTGGCAAAAACATACCTGTACTTAGTGTTGGACATATACGTAGGAGTGGGGAAGTTAATTTTATTCCAGGTATTTTAAATCAGATTTCTGGCATATTAATGTAAAATATAAATACAAATACAGTATAAATATAAAAGCATACTAAAATGATGCTTTAAACTATGTCACAGATGTACACATACTTTTTCCAAGGCCTTGGTCCTTTCCTCACTCTTTTGAAGTAAAACCTCTTTGTGAGTAGTTGCTTTGTCCAAGATTGCCTGTAGATATGACTTTTGAATGATTAAACAGTACTTGAAATGCGATAATAGTATACGTCTCAAGAGAATGATCGCAATGTGCAACAACAATGCACAGTAAATAACAATCAGTAATATAATCAGTACCCCTAAGATTGGGAAATGACCCAGGCCGGTCCTGAACCTGGGGGCCCATGGGCAATGCTCATCCCCAAGTACACCAGCGCGCTGCACTACAGCACCGCCACCCCAGTCATTTCACCTGGACCAGGCTACCTAGTCTCTGAGCAGGGCGGGACTAATGCACAGGCTAGATATGGCTGCAGCCAAGGGGCCAGTTTGTGTCAGTTTGTCTGACTTCAGCCCTGGAATCTGTGTGGCCGTACATAAAGCCACCCTTGAATAAAACATTGTAATATAATTGTAAAGATGCAATATCAAAAGACTTACATGCCCCTGGAGAATTTTCAAAGCTTCGTGCTTCCCTTCCAGGCGACGGTGTGTCACCTCCAGTTCTGAGCGCAACAGCTCCACCTCCTGAAAGTACATGGGATGACAACTTGATATTTTCATAATTATTGAAGGCTACCACTCGGAAATAAAAATGCCATATTGGGGGAATAGTTCATGTGAATAACACCATTGTTTGCACTGACATTTATCAACTTCAGCAGGTTAACAGAAAGTGGTTGATAGAAAAAAAATGTGCTGAAGGTAAAATCAACCTGCCATGTGTTAGGTCTAGTCTCTGCTCACCTCTGTGACCTCCTGTAGATTCCTCTGCAGCTCCTCATAGCTTTCTGGGTGGATAAGAAGAATAAGAAAGATCAGGCATATTCAACTAGCGGCCTGTGGGCCAGATGCGGCCCATTTCAAATGTTTCCTGCGGCCCAGCCAATGACTTAAAATGTTACGTAGTACAATGTTTTTTTCTCCCTGTTTTGTGATTTTCATTGGCCCCTGAAAACGCAGTGATTTCTCCCTTCGGCCATCCAGGTAGTTTGGTATTTGTACTGAAGTTAAATAGTACTGGCCTATATCAGCATCATGCCATGTTTCACAGTGCTGGGGAAATCCACCAGGATGTTTAATTTTGATGGCCCACAACACTTCCTGAACCTGCTTGTAAACAATGTTGCCCAGTTAAATGCAGTTTATTTAGACCCCAGCAATTGGACCCAAGTGAAACGGCCATTGATGTTCCTTATTCAATGTATAACATAGAATTCAGCAACTCTTGATACAATTCTTGATTAGAAAAGAATTTTGGTCCATAACTATAAAATTGCTGAAAGGCTTTCCCAGATTTGCATTCCACTGTAAGCATATGCTACATTTGGCACAAGGATCACATACTGAGTAAATGTTAAAGGGACACTGTGCAAGATTTTTAGCTGTTTATTTCCAAAATCCATGCTGCTCATTCACTAATATTACCTTTTTCATGAATACGTATACCACCAGCATCAAATTCTAAGTATTCATTATGACTGGAAAAATTGCACTTTTCATACATGAAAAGGGGGATCTTCTCCATGATCCGCCATTTTGAATTTCCAAAAATAGCCATTTTTAGCTGCAAAAATGACTGTACTTGGACCATACTAGAAAATATTTGTTTAATACTTAGTAAACTTTCATGTAAAGACCGAATTTGGAAATAGACAGCCCAATTTCAATAAGCAGCATAGTTGTAGTACCTTTTTTGACCATTTCCTGCACAGTGTCCCTTTAAATCCAGTACTTTATTGGTCTTTCTGCACCACCGCACTGCTTGATAACAGTAATTCACAGTATGACATGACGCAGGGCCTGAGCGGAAGATGTTGGTAATTTCTCTCCAGTGCCACACACGCCAAAGTAAACACTTCTCTACCAGTGAGCAAACACACTCCGGTTCATGGCAGGACACACACTGGTATTGACATGGATGTCGACATGGATGCACAACAATAAATGTAAAAACATGTTTTACTAGGCCTATAACTATATTTAGTTGCTTGGTGGGTTTAGTATTGAGCAAATATCCACCAACATGAACAACAGGATGTACTGTACATGTTCTGTACTATACAGGAGTTACAGTACTAGAAGTACTGTAAAAGAATGTAGTAACATTTGTTTGTGTATTAATGGGGAACAAAGCAAGCCAGATCTTGGTTAAAAGGTGCAGTGAGTGGACCGTGTGGGCATGTACAGGGGCGTAGCAGCGGCAAATTTTGAGCCTTATGTACATTCAGCTCCAATGGGCCCGTCCTCTCAGCCATAGTGTAGATCTTCATAAATCGGACTGTATGTGGGCCCCCTATATACAAGGGGCCCTGGTGACTCAGCCACACTTTACACCCCTTAACGACACCCCTGGGCATGTACTTACCCAATCCCCTCTCCTTGCAGGAGAGCTGTCCTCCATACAACTCTTGTCTTGAAGTACTGCACACCTCACTGGATGTCCCAAAGGAGAAGTTCTCCTTGCCTGCACCTCCTCCAACACTGTGCCTCTTAGGAGACTGCACAGTTGGAGAAGTTGGAGAAAGCAGCTCCTGGAAGTCCCCCTGGCTCCTGCTCCGAGCTTGGTGCTTCATCTCGTGGTTCAGCTCCTTGGGTTTTGTTTTTGTTCCATCGCCCAGATCTCCTTCTGTCATGTCATCCTCTTCGCTTGTGCTTGCAGTGGCGCAGGCTGCCTGGTCTTTGCTCACTGGCATCCCAGAGATGATGGACACATGAGCTACTAATAATTAAAACAAGGATGGATGATGGAAGGTTTACTATTGTTAAATGCACACTGTGAAGCAGTCCTTCACAACAAATTGCCTCTTGTTGCAATATGGAACGCCCAGATCAGCTGTCATTGCTAAACACTTCACATTGGATATATAATAAAAGTGGAAGTGTTAACATATGTTTGAAATTGAGCAAGTGGTGCAAGTGCAAGATGTAACTCCCTATAACTGCACCTTGTTGTTTTAGGATCTTGGGCTTGGAGCCACTCTCTCCTCAAGCGTGGGGAGGAGTCATCTTGCTCAGAGCACAATAGTCAGACAAAAAGACAAAAGCTACAGTTGGACTACGGTCTTTATCTTTCCATCCCTGCCCTGGCCACTCCGATGAGTGTTGCCGCAAACTCCAAAACCCTTGCCGCAGGTGCCGTCGTTCTCTCCTTCATCCGCGATGTGCGACAGGGTCAGCTCTTTTCCTGTTTCTAGTACTACGACTCGTCATTGCGCGCGCCTTTACCTGCCGTCATTACAATCGCGAGAGTGGCAAAAGTAAACATTTCTTGACGGTTGACGTTAGTCCATACCAGAGGGGCTAAAAAGTTAGATTCGGGGGATTGTCTTCCTTCCGCGGCGACAGCTCCACTGGCGAACAGGATGTGCGGCTTTGTGATTACGCACGCGCTTTTGGGAACGCCCTCCATGGGTCATAACTTCTACAACTCAGTGTCTATGACGACGAGCACTGCCACTTGCATGCCATTTCACCGAAAGAAAGAAAGAAAGAAAGAAAGAAAGAAAGAAAGAAAGAAAGAAAGAAAGAAAGAAAGAAAGAAAGAAAAAGAAAATAACCTTCCAGTTCTAACTAACATTTTAGTGTTCACCAAACTTAGTGAACCACTGCCGAAGAACAAAAAACACCTTCTCCAGACCATACACACAGATACAGTACATGGCAACACACAAAAAGGGCAAAAGTAAAACTTTTCCTCTTCTCTTTTTATTAAGCCGAACCATGGCTTTTAGCTATGGTAACAAATGTCTGGTATTCAAATTACAAATCCACTTCCTGCTACAGGTATGATGCTTTCACTATTTAAATATGTATTAGTGGACAAGGAGGGGAAAAGTCCTTGCAGCACATACAAATATACAAAGAGTTTCACATTTGTACACATCCTGGAAAAAGGTAGCTCAGACAACATTCACACAAATGTTCTGAAAATAAAAAAAAACATAAATATTTCACATAGGAGGAGATTCCAAGCATTCTCTGTACTACCATCAACATCCAGAATCCACACATCTGGTTCATGGTAACGTTTCTCTCCACTGTATGTAGTACGAACAGGAACAACACACAATACAACAATAAATATTACAAAGAAAAACCCAAGTGATATTATTACCGTCGTTAAAACAAAAATCACGGGCAGTGATGGGTGAAGAAAACCAAACCCATTCGTCTGGATTTGTCTCTTTTCAAACACGTTTCAAGAACATCAGTCCAACATCGTCTCAAGGTTACTCAGTCACTGTCATACTCCTCTATGTTCAGATCCTCTTCGTCCAGCAGGGTTTCGGAGTTGGTGGGTTGAGGCTGGCTCATGGGCATGTCTGCCCCAGCTTCCTGACTGCAGGATGGGGTTGGGGTAGCCTCAGCCTCAGCCCCAGCCCCTGATGACGCTGGATCAATACTCTCCTTTGCGAGGGGCGCGTCACTGGGTTGGTCTTCTGTATCTGTGTCGTCATCTAGCCGCCCGGGGTCTTTATCACTCAGAGCCTCCAGTTTCAACCTGGACGAAGGAACACCACATGCATTTGTTGTAGCGTTGTCTAATTATAGGAAACTGACAGGCACTCCAAGGGGAGCATTGTGGCGATGGCATTTACTGGCCATTCACTCTCCCCACCCACATGTCTGTGTCGGGAATTGAATCAGTACCACTTGGAATACAGACAGACGCGACTCTGACTGCTAGCACAGGACTGCAACTGCTACTGTACCACTATGTAAAATCAACATCCATTTTAATCGATATACAGTGTAACTAATAACACACTAGTAACACTGATAGACTCAGTAAATGTCTCATATTGAAAAGAAAAAAGTATTTAATCCATACCTGCCGGGGAATTTCCTAAGAGGGAGGTGTCCAACGTCCTGAAGAAAGGCGATTTGGGCTGTGATGGAAAGATGGAAGAGGACAGGGGTTTAAGAGTACAGTACACCCACAACATAGTGGTCTATGATGACACTTTTACTTTTGTTAACTATTTGGTTAACACAGAGAGAGAGAGAGAGACAGAGACAGAGACAGAGACAGAGACAGAGAGAGAGAACAGTCAATCAGTCAGTGAGTGAGTGAGTGAGTGAGTATTAAGTGCGTGCACAGTCAGTCAGTGAGCACAGTGTGTGAGTGAGTAAGCACAGTGAGTACTGGTGCCATTACCTGGGTTCCTCAATGGGTTGTTGAGTTTGTTGAGGTACGGCACGAGTTCTGTCTGCAGTCCGACAGGTGTAAGGCAGAAGCTTATGAACAGCGACTGAGCCGCCTGGCAGTTCTCCCGGTACTACGGCAAGGGCAAAGGAACAAAAAGTGCAATGTCATACAAAATTCACCATGTGATGCATAAACACAGGTGACCATCCCCAATGTTGGTTAACCACAGTGACACTTGTGGTCCAGTATGTTTTACTATATCAGAAGGTCACAGTTTTCCAATTCCACACCAGAAGAAGGAATTTGGATCCGTTCCAGGACCTCTCCAGGGCTTTGGAGACAGTTGTGTGCTAGGTGTAAGGTAGTGTAATTTTGTGATACTGTACCATTTTTGGAAATACGGTAACCTTATTTTACACCTCCCCTTGAGTTAAATGATTGAACAATTTAACATTGAACCCTTTGGTTCCAGCTAGCAATTAGCTGGGCCCATAGGATTCAATGTTAATTGTCATTTTGGAGGTAACATTTGCACTGCCAGATTCAGAGAACATCAGGAAGTGCAGGAGAAAGGAAAAACTCAATTAATTTAACTGAAGGAGAGCGGTGATATTAGCCAATTTCCAAAAAGGGTACAGTATCGCTTTAATAATCTTCATTTACCCATCGTCAATAATCTGTCAGTGCTTCTGTATGTGGAGCATGGCACATGTGCAATAGTCTTGTGATGTTAAGTGTATGTCCTGTCTTAAACGAGTCTTACTCAGGGATGCAACATTAATTTCAGTGCAAACTGACAATAAAGTTACATCGTATCGAATCCCCCACCTTTTTGTTGACGAGGAGCCAGTGAGGTTTGTGCAGGGGCCTGAAGCCCACGTTGGTGTGGCAATCTGCTCTGGCCCTGGCGGAGTTGGAGTGGATCAGGCCCCGGGTGGCCACCGATGAGCCGTACCCCAGCATGGTGGAGCGATGCTGCAACACATTTAACATCACCAGATACATAACCCGTTAAGACAAAGTGTTATAAATGTGATGTTACCTGAATGGCAATGACCAAGTCGTAGTGCATTACTGAAGGCCCTGTGCACTGTCATAGTAGACTTAGACTTAAGAGTTCTTTATTGTCCATTAAACTTACATGAAATGGAAAATTTGCTTTGGTGGTGGCACAAGGAAAAACAAGACAAACACACATCACAGTCAACACAATAAAGAATAAATAGCCTATATGTGTAGATAATAAGATGGATAACACCTGTGGAATAAAATTAAATCCCATTACTCTATCCCTGTCACGCAGTAGTATTGTAGTACTATGGTACTTTTCAAAGGCTATTACAGCATGCCACTGGTGGTACAGCGTCCATTAAGGGGATACTTTTTTTTCCCCAACCCTTGACTTTGACCCGTGTTAGTGCGTGTTGTCTATAGGTGTGTTTTGAAATGTTTATGTGGGGCATTATGTGTATTTGTTTGTAAGCTTCTAAACACCTTCATTTCCCTCCTAGAGATCAATACACTGACTCTACTCTACTGTACGATCAGATTGCCAGCAGTAAAACCGTTAAAAAGTAGCAGAATCCCACCTGGACTGAACGGACCAGAGACAGGCAAAAGCGGTGAAAGACTCTGCCTTTAACGTTCCATCAGGGAGAGCAACCAACTGAAGCCCTTGTTTGGGAATTCTGTGTGTACACACTCCATTGGCTCCGGCTAAACCCCTGAACTGGTAAACTGGTTAACTTAAACAGATTACTATGTAGTTCCACAGACTCAAGTCAGTGGGTTAACTAGTAGCAGAGTTGACCTGAGGGTAGACTCACAGTCCACTCTGCGGTGAGGAAGTCGGCATCAGACAGGTATTCGCTGGCCCGCGCCACGTCGTCCACGTCCGAAAAGAAGTCCACATAGTTCTGCTGCAGGTACAGGCTGAAGAACTCCCCGGACATATGCGACCGCTCAACAACCAGCTACAAAACAGGAGAAAAATAACAATAATTAGTTACTTCTAAAGATATTACCTCATTATTAATCATGATCTTGACTCACATACAGTGCCAACTGCCATGGGTGTGGATTGACTGAGCAAAAATCTTCCCTTTCATCATCCATTGACAAATAAATGGTAAAATTCCTACAGGGTATGTTAATTATCCTGTAGATGTCGTCAAAACAACATCTTTGTCCATGGTGAGAAAAATATAGGAACCTGTGCCAAGATGGTGGCAACTGAGGCTAAAAGGCAGAATGCGCCATCTTGTGTTATATATATATCTATCTATGCATGCATATTGAGCACATACTGTATTTAAAAGGGGTATGCCACTATTTTCGGGCTTAATACCGTTAAAATCGTTGGCCAGGGTTTATAAAGGTGGTAAAATGTCTTGTTTTTCATCTTAGGCGCTGTCTTGCTTCAAGACAAGTTAAAAGAGGGAGTATGCAGCCAAGCTAGTGAAAGTCAATGGATCACTGTAGCATGTGTGATCCATTGACTCTCACTAGCTTGATACTTACTCCCTCCTTAAAACAAGACAACACCCATCATGAAAAATAAGACACTTTACCACCTTTATAAACCCAGGGCAACGATTTTAACTGTATTAAGCCCCAAAATATTGACATACCCCTTTAAATACACTATGTGCTTAATGTGCATGCATAGACATATATAACACAAGATGGCGCATTCTGCCTTTTAGCCTTTTTGCCACCATTTTAACCGTATTCAGCCCCAAAATAGTGGCATACTCTTTAAGTAAACGCGGGTACCTCAGGGTCGACTAGTAGTTTGTCCCTCCTGTGTTCTGATAAGTGCTCAGGTAGCTTTGGTTCTTCTGAGGGCTCAAACACCTCACCTGAAAACCAAGACAAAACATTTAGGACACATTTGAATCACTTTGAGTTTGAGCTGCATGTTGTATGAATTCCACCATACAAAGGGTTATAATCATAGAGGTAGAACATTAGACTAGAGGTGACAGCAATTCGCGACACCACTGGGAAACGGCACCTTCAGTCAATGCAAATCAATGGAGAGCACGCCCACCTCTGTCAAAAAATGGACTAAAACTTTGTGAATATGAAGTAAGACATTAATCAAAGACCAGATTTGAAATGTCAGGCTAAAAAGCTACTTAAATCATAATAAAATACATTTAAAAAACAAAATTGTATTAATTATATAGATATTTACCAACACTGAAAGCCAGGAAGCTAGGATCTGGCCCCCGTGAATGAATGTAAATTTCAATTTCCTTGTATGATCTGTACATATGAAAAAACTGACAACAAAGCCGACTTGACCCTGGCCTCCCTTGTCCTGTCCCAGCTTACGTTTGCAGTAAAGGATCCTGCCCAGTGCCCTGAAGAGGAACAGGGAGGCGTCTTTGCCCCCGATGGCCTGGCTCTCCTCCTGGGCATCCGTACTCCTGGAGGAGCGACTCCTGACCTTGGCCTTGCTCCCCGCTGCCTTCTTGGGGGGCGCCACCACAGATTTCCCCTTCTTGGCAGCCCACAGGCTCTTCTCCAGAGAGAGGTCTGCCGTCATTACATTTTAAATTTACATTACATTGCATTTGGTAGACACTTTTCAGCCAAAGCGACTAACAATCGAGGACATAACCATAGCCAACAGCACTAGCAGAAACAAAGTGCACAGGAATATACAAAACAACAAGTGCAGATGCAAAGTAGGGTTAGGCTCTTCTCCAAAGAGTGGTATGCAAGCAATGGATAGAGGGCCCAGTTTCTCGAAAACATCATTGTTAACCAGTTAGCAACTTAGTAGGTTGCCAATTGGAAATTGCATTGCAACCAAGTAAGTTGCTAAACAACGACGCTGTCGAGAAACACACCCCAGTTCAAAAGGGAAACACCCTGCCAGTTCCCCTCCTCCTCCTACTCCTCCTACTACTACTCCTACTACTACTACTGTTACTACATGCCTTTTACATCATCTTCATTCCCATGGCTGTGGCAGCTGGGATAGTGATGAATGCTTACCAGTAAGGGAAGAGAACTGTAGGCTGTTGATGGCACTGCGGATGTCACCCGAGCTGCCCGTGCACAGGAGGTCCAGAGAGGCTTTATCAGGCACGGAAATCCTGCCCCCGCTCTACAAACCACACACACACACACACACACACACACACACACACACACACACACACACACACACACACACACACACACACACACACACACACACACACACACACACACACACACACACAGTAATATATTTACATTATATTAAGTAGACACTGCCATTCTGCCCACCCCCCATCCCCCCGCCACACACACACACAATCCACGGGTTAAAACCATGTCTCAAATTTTAAAAAATGAATAAAAAAAAAAATCCAAAAAATCCTGGACTAGGTCTGACCTTTCCTGCTTCCAAGGTCGCAATGCGGCTAAGGACTTTCATCAGGCTTGTTGGGGCCACAGGGTTAAAGCTGAAACAAAGAAGACACGGGCAATAGCAATCAGAGAAGAAGTGACCGGCTGTCCAGGAAAGAAAGCAGTGATTCTCAAAGGCCAATAATACAGTATGGCAGCATACACAACACATGTGTACAAGAGTGTGCCCAGTTCACCGCAGTGCACACCAATACACCCACAAACAGACAAGTCAGGGAAAGCATGTAACGTGTTAGCACCTAATGAGAAGAGTAAAGATGGCCTCTCACCTGACGTTGGTGATGTTCAGCTCCTCCTGCACCTCTCTGGGAAAGAGCAGTCTAGAGCCTCGATCACCACTCAGGCTGTCAGACACGATAAACACTAGCGGACACCGGCCCGTCTTCACAAAACGCCTGTTGAAATCAATCATAAGACATCATTTTTGAAGCACAGAGATCAACCGTTTTAGCTGGTCAATTAAGATGGCTTCTTGTTGTACATGCAGGATGGCATGTGTGGATGGATACAACGGATGCAGTTTGTAAAAAAATAATAATAGCGTGTTGAAATATTACAATAAATCTGTTCTTTTTAAAAACATTCTTTCCAATGGAAGATATTTTCAAAATCAATATCCATGCACCGATGACAGTACATTATCTCAATGACTTGCACTTAAAGGGCATAATATCTTACCTAAGGATATCATGTAAGCATCCTGGGTTCCTGTAGAATTGGTTTGGGAAGTCCTGAAAAAGAATTAAAATTGATTAGAGAAGGTAAATCTTTAAGCTGTGGAAAGTAAAAACTAAAGACAATCCCTTTGCAGCTCCCCACAACACTACTCAAGTGTACATAATTACCTGAATTATCTGATTATTTGAAAGTTAAGAATTATGGGTGTAATTTGCATTAATAATTCATAAATTATCATCACTTATCAATCAATTGATTTGTCTTCCTGTTATTTGATGTAAATATTACCTCCACTAGGATGACTTTTCTATCGGTGTCCATATTGTCTCCACTCATCTGCAGACGGTTGTACTTGTTGGCCCTGACCAGGAACTCTTGAAATGCTCCTGTTTGTGATGTGCCTTGGAAACCATTAAACCTCGAATCTGTTGAGGAAACCAAGTTAAAAGGTGCACTGTGTAAAATTGTGGAGAGAGTAGGTATTGCATCCATGATGCTCATCGAAACTGTGCCGTCTACTGCCAATTTTGATCATTGCATGAATATTTACTAAATATTCCAAACCAAAGTATAGTGAGTTTTGCAGCTAAAAATTTCCATTTCCAGAAATTGAAAATGGCGGACCATGGAGAAGATCCCCCTTTTTATGTATGAAAAGTGCTATTTTCCCAGTCATATTAAATACTTAGAATTTGATGGTGGTGGTAAATATCTGTTAAACAGGTAACATTTGTGAATGGGCAGCATGAATTCTGGAAATGGACATCTAAAAATATTACACAGTGCACCTTTAAGTCATTTTTGGTGATGTCTGGAAAGCAAAGGTGTCACTCTCGAGTTCAGAAAGTAAACTGAAAGAAATCTTCCACAATTTCCCTCTAACGGCAACTTCGCTGAAAAGCTGATTTGAGCCCTTGTCTTGCGTGCTCATTACCACAAGTTGATTCAAAGCTGTTTGTTCAGATCATGTTTGTGATAGGTTTTTGAAATTCTGAACCGAGGATTAATTCAGCTGTTGGACTGTAAAATGCACAAGATGGGAAAGCACATGGCAATCACAATACCTTAATTAAAATGTATTCTATCTGTATTCAAGAGTCCAAATGATAAACGGTATATAATAGACTAGTGTTATTCAAATGAGACACAAGTGGTCTTACGTGGGTCGAAGGTTTCCCTGAAAGAGTCATCATTGCGGAACTCTGAGACGGTGGACGGGTTGGTCCACTCTTGGACCCGGTAGTTCAGTTCTTGGGCCAGCACTTGAACTGTGGCCGTTTTCCCACATCCTGATGGGCCAGTCAGAAGAAGAATTGTGGCACCCTGCTGTGAAATGCAAAGACACCTTATTCACAATGCTTGCAGACTCTTTAACATGATGTGTAGGTGTGTGTGCTCTACTTAAAATGAACAAAAACTAACCCTATTTTGCATCTGCAAGTCTTGTTCTGTATACTTCCTGTGCACTTTGTATCTGCTAGTGATATGATTATAAAGTGAAAGCCGAAAGTGAAAGTAAAAGCCCAACTGGGAAATTCCAACTCTCATTGTCATTGTGACACAGCACTCAAGTGTTCACTGCACACTGCACACAACGAAATTGCATTTATGTCTCACCCGTGCAAGGGGCCAGCCTCCAATGGCGCCCCAAGGGAGCAGTGCAGCGGGGCGGTACCATGCTCAGGGTACCTCAGTCATGGAGGAGGATATGGGAGAGCACTGGTTAATTACTCCCCCCACCAGCCTGGCGGGTCGGTAGTCGAACCGGCAACCTTTGGGCTACAAGTCTGACGCCCTAACCGCTTACCCATGACTGCCAATATGATTTTGCCCTCGATTGTAAATCGCTTGGGTAAAAAAAAACGTGTCTGCCAAATACAATGTAATGTAGTGTAATGTAAAGTAATGTGTGTATTTAGTGTACAGTATTTATGTATGATGTACAATATGTAGATAAAGAAAGCAATCCATGCAGTGTTTCCCATGCATAGCCCATTCTGTGGTGCAGCACCACAAATTGATCAACAGCCATACATACTGTACATGCCAGTGCGGGTATACAACATTGCACTTGCACTGCCCCAATGTTTTTTGCCCATAGCACCACACAATTCTACTTGGTCTGTGTATGTATTTGATGTATAAATGTTTCATTTTATTTTATTCTCCTCTACAAACAGGTAAAATTTAGGGAAGGCTAAGCATACAAACCTTGCTTGTGTTTTTAGAATCTAAATGAAATGTGATCCAGTTTTCAACCTCCTCGACCTTCTTCTTGTGGACAGCCAGTTCGGCCTAAAGTTCATAGGAAGACCAGAGAACGACAAAGATAGAAAAACACAAACATTATTATAAATCAATATTATTATTCTGTAGCCCATGCAGAGAAACCAATACAGTGAATCAAGAAGAGGTTTTAACCCCATTGCAATTTAAAAGACGACTTGAAACTATTTTGTAAGCATAACTTTTTAATTATTGTACAGAAATGACATATAACTTTGATCTTGAGTGACTGTTACATAGATAGATGTTTAACAATGAAGTACTCTTCAGCTTGGAATTTGACCCAAAAAAAAGATATTAAAGGAGCACTCCTGCCAATTTCACTATGCTGTTGTATTGCTCTCATGCAACCCTTGACTTGTCAGTACCCGGTGATGCTGCATTTTTTTTTGGCTCAGCCCTTTCAGAGATACGAGCTATTCTAATGGGGGCAGATTTTGTTTACATTTTTAAAAAATGTTAACATAGGACACTCCAAATATCTTCCCAAAAGGTATTGCTGTTTGCTAGCTGTCTGCTGATTTTACATAACCTTTTGGATGTTTTTGAGAATAATTTAAAAAAATGTTTTTTTGAAATGTAAACAAACACCTGACCCCATTACAATGACCAGGATATCGGAAAAGGAAGAAAAAAAAATACAAATCTCAGGTACTGACAAGTCCAGGGTAATATGAGCATTACAACGGCATGTTGAAATTGGCTCGAGTTATCCTTTATAAGCTAAAACTAGTAAACAGATCCTCACCTGAGAGCACGGCCGGTGTTTATCCACCCATGGCTCATCCTGATGATCAGAGGTCAGTAGCTCCTGACTGAGTGACCGAAACTCAGAGGCCTCACTGTCGGCCCTCCTCTTCTTTGAGGGACGCTTGCCACTGCTGGACTCACTGCCCGCTGCCTGCCCCTTCCCCTTCCCTTTGCCCTCTCCCGTCCTGCGCTGTCCTTTCTTCAAGGAGCAGTTGCTCAGACCAGAGTTATCAATTAGGCCACCAAACGATGGCTGTACCCAACTGTTCAACTGGACAAGTGTGAATTCACAGGATTTGAGAGTTAGTTTGTTATTATACAACCAAGTAATAGAATAAGGCATCATCAAACTTACAGTGTGAGACGAAATGGTCTTGATGTGGAGTGGGGACAACTTACTTTACCAGAGGATGCAGTCCCTCCCAGAGACAGTTTTGACATATTCAGCCTCAATTTCTTCCATCCAAAATATTCAGTCTGATGTCAAAGGCTAGGATAAAATGATAAAACCAACTGTGACGAATCAATGCTGGCCGGGTGGTTCCCTAATGATGATAATGTTGCAGTGTCAAGAAAGAAAAACTGACAGATTTCAAACAGAGCATACGTCATATTCATGTTGCATTTAAAGGGCTAGATATTGCAAGTGCAAAAGCGTTAATGTTCACATTTCCGTTGCAGAAATAAATTAAGCTCTGTTTAAACAATGTGAGCTTGTTCAGAAAAGACAACTAGACCAATTCAGACAGGACAGCCAGTCCATATTCGGATGTGTTTGCCACCGGTAGTTTTAAAGTATGGTCAGGTCAGGTCAGCGCCTGCAACATGCTCTTGTAAACATTGCAGTGCTAACGGGGCAATACAAGTTAACCGTTAAACACTAAGTGGCATCGATAAACAACCAAGACAAAAACACGATATACTAACGTTGCTTTCAGCTCAAGATCAAAAACTCGCGAAATGCGAAAGCAGATCTAATCACAGAACTTGCACAGCCAAGGTAACGGTAGCTAACATCTGGTGCCCCTATCTATGACCAAAACTAGCGCACATTTAACTTGTGGGAACTAGTCAACTTTATAATAACATATGGGTAGAAGTGAAAAACAATTAACTTACCTCCAAATACACCTCAGAACTGAACAAAACAACAACTTGACAACCAACAACTCTTTTGAAATTGGGAATGCCCCTTTAAAACGGCGACGCACATTCGTTATTTTGTCGCATATATATGACGTAGTAGAACGTCCAAGCACATTCAAGTGGAGCACGTTTTTTTGTGGATTGGATGTGAAATTTGTCACTGTTGGTGTTATTTATCTCCGAAAAGGCTCATCTTTTTATTTTTCTCGTAGCAAGCAGGCCTTGCTGTAACATATCAAAACAGCAACATCTAGAATGAAAATAATGAAAAGACCAAACATTCTACTGACAGGTAAGAGGTGGCGAGGCGAGGCGGTTCTTTGAAGTTGGTACACACATGTTTACATGCTATGTCAGGTTTTCAAATTGCAGTCAGGCACAATCCTATGGTCACAACCTGTACTACTTTGTCCGGGTTTTCCCTAGTTGCTGTAGCATTCAAGTAATTCCATGTTTTCGTTTGATTGCGCATTTCAAGCATTACATAATCTGTCTACAACCACAACTATTCAAAAATATAGCCTTAATGTCTTGCTTTTCCTCACCAGTTTAGATGGGTTTGTCTCGTGAGTTCTGTTATGATAATGTGAAAAATGCCGTGGAGACTGTTTGATTGAGGAATATGTTTGTACTTTTTGTACTTTCCCTGCAGGCACTCCTGGAGTTGGTAAAACCACTTTAGGAAAAGAGCTTGCTCAGAGAACAGGGCTAGCCTACATCAATGTTGGGGACCTGGCACAAGAAGGTAAGCATGCTGGAATGTCTATTTTCTTAAGCACATTAGACATTCGGACATATTTTACACTACCAAACCATAGTGAAAATGCTGTGTAAAGTAATTGGTGTCTCTTTATCTGCAGGGCAACTGTTTGATGGATTTGATGATGAATATCAGTGCCCAGTGTTGGATGAAGACAGGGTAAGCATCATGCCCTTGGTTTTCACATTTTACAGGAGGCTAGTGCTTCACTCAATACCAAGTTGTGTGTTTGTGTTTGTGGATAGAGTAGAATGTTCTATTCATCGCAAAGAAGATCAAAATGTCATGTCATGCACACACGTACAGCGTACAGTAATGCGCTACAGCAGAGGTGGGCAAACTCAGGCCCGGGGGCCACATGCGGCCCGCTGAGACATTTCATGTGGCCCGTGGAGCAACTTTTAAATCCAAATTCATACAGTCACCAACTCTTAAGAATGCATAGGCTACATCTAAACACATTTCCTTATAATATACAAGAATGGCAAAGCTGACAAGTTATGTCAGCATACACTATTTCTTATTGAGACGGGCTAGTTACCTGTGATGTCTGGCCCTTCGGTCAATATTCTACACCCAAGGAGGCCCTTAAACCAGAATCATTGTCCACCCCTGTACTACAGGAATACAAAAGAATTATGACTGTTTATATTTTTTCTCTCTGTGAATGTGGAGTTTACACATTTCAAGTCCCTATGTTGTTGGGTATATGTCTCTGTGGTTTTAAATTGCTTATTGGTTGTAGTTCAATGCTTGTAGGTCATGTCTGCTACAAGCTGGAAGTGACACAAGTTCAGTAGTTAACTTCTGCAATCTGCCCCCAAAAAGGCACCATGAAGACCTAAACAATTGACTCCATGTTGTTGGTGGTGGTCCGAAAGTCTGAGACACACTGATTTTTATGGGATTTACTATATGATGTATATGATCTACTGGATATGCCTTGCGAACCATATTGCATACCAATCCTCTTCAGCACTAATAATAATAATAATAATAATAATAATAATAATAATAATAATAATAATAATAATACATTTTATTTTTGAGCGCCTTTCAAAATACCCAAGGACAATTTACAATCAAAACAAATACATAAGTAGAGAAAGTCTATTAAAATATAATAAAAAAATGTATATTAAAAGTAATTTTGATGTTGGTGTTGAGTGCAGGTGGTGGATGAGCTGGAGGACAAGATGACTGATGGAGGAGTGATTGTGGACTACCACGGCTGTGACTTCTTCCCTGAAAGATGGTTTGACATCGTCTTCGTTCTGCGCACTGACAACACCAATCTGTACAACCGCTTGGAAAGCAGGTGAGTGTCAGGAGGTAGAATACTTTTTTTGTTAATATATATATTTGGCTTTTTGGGCCTTTATTTTGGATAGAAGTGAAGAGTGACAGGAAGTGAATGCGGAGAGAGAGGGTTGGGTAGGCTTGGGAAATTACCCAAGCTGGATTCAAACCTGGGTGCCCCTGGACATGCAAGCCCAAATGTGGGGGGCTTAGCGCATTCATTTTTTAAAACTTGTTTATTTATTTGTACTTCTCCGGCCCCATGATGTGCCCAGAAGGGGGAGATTTAGGCGCTCTCTTAAATTCTCTTCCAGTCGGGCTGTAGTCTTTGAATACTTAAGGAAGTATTGTCCCTTGATTTCGAGAAGAATGTGGTGGGACAAGTTAAAAGTGTTTTTTTTTCCCCTTTTTTTTTACAAGACACTATGTACGGTACTTGTACTGCATGAGGCGCGACACACACACACACACACACACACACACACACACAGACAATTTAAAGAAAATAATTGTTTGCCAGCAGATACAGGCAACACACACACACACACACACACACTCACTCCAGTGTTGCACACTAATGAAAGCCACTCTCTCTTTGCCAGGGGCTACACGGGCAAGAAGCTCCAGGACAACATCCAGTGTGAGATCTTCCAGACCATCTATGAGGAGGCTATGGAAGCTTACAAGCCAGAGATCGTTCACCAGCTGCCCAGCAACGAGCCCGAGGACATGGAGAGGAACGTAGACCAGATCACACAGTGGATAGAGCAGTGGATGAAGGACAATAACTAGCGCATGTTTTGGGAAGCCGTCTTGTGTTTCGGACTGACCGTATCGGCATCAGGGGTGCGTTTCTCAAAAGCGTAGTTGTTAGCCGGTTAGCATCTTGGGTGGTTGCCAATGGGAAACTGCATTGCAAACAACAAAGTAGCTAACGTACTTCGCAACTATGGCTTCGAGAAATGCACCCCAGACTTGGGACAGGACACCTGTGAATTCATGCTCACACCTGAAGGGTGGATGCATTGTGTAATCCACAAGGCTGTTCAGCTGTGTCATGGGGGCATTGCAAAAAGGGTTACATTGTTACATTGCACTTCACTTCCAAGCTTCACAAAGTGTCTTGAGGGACAATAGAAATTGCAGGTGTTCTTGGTAGTAATACAGAGCTTCCTTTGACACATGGCCGTGCTTCTGAAGAATGTTGTATGAAACACCATGTGCTGACATTCGAGCTAAAATTGACATTTGGCACTTACATTCCATATTGAGTTTTGAGTTGAAAAGCAGTTTCAAAAGTCATCCTGCCCAAAAATCATGTTGCCATGACCCATGACTATTGCACCTCATCGAGACTTCTGACTAGTTTCTTATTCTTCACTTAGGCCTTACAGAATGTGAAAGGAGATTCGTAATGCACAGTTTAATATTATATTTTATAAAACTGTAATGTTAAATCCAGATTCGGTTATGTGACATCCACTGTGCAGTCGTCCTGCAACTAATATTTTTCATATGCTTTTATCATGCTATGCAGTTACAGATGGACATTCTAGCTGCATGACTATGAAACTCCAATATACAGTAGTAATGTATGGACAATCTGTTGACAGTGTGCCATAGACCGTTGTGTGCAAATAAAAACAAATGCTTCATAACTTGTGGTTCACTCTTCATCCTTGCTCGTTACTCAAAATGTTAATCCCAAAATGCTGGTATTGATTGTTGTTCACCCTAGGCTGTATAGCATAATTAGTAGAGGTACCTAATTGATCCTGAAAGAAATTTAAGTTTCTAGGCTATATATACACATGGGCAAGCCAGATCAAACAATGCTCTCATGACTAAAGTAGTCCATGTTCTGCATTTTATAGTTGCTGAACATTCTGGTCTCCTTTTGGAATTGCATGGAAGGTAGACTGGCTGCTATTATGCAAACAAAAGTGTTGCACGTTTTGGGGTTTTTCTAGTCCTACTACTGTACCGTTTACATCGTATGTGTGTGACATCAAGTTCTGACCTTTTACTGTCAAATTATAAAATTCACTCCAATAGATGGCGTAGTTGAGGCGCAGACAGAGACCTTTGTGAAGCTGGTGACACCAAGCACTCCTTAAAGTTTGTCTTGTGTCAACCAAATAAGAGTCTTACCTTGTGTCTCGTTTATTAAGCGTATTAAACAAATGGTGTATCTTGTTCATCGAATATATTTGTAAGAATTCAGTAGTATTGTTTTATATTGAATTTCAATCCACATTGACGCAGTAAATCGGTGCTTTGAATTAACAAAGCTAGGCTAGGCTGCCGCAATAAACTTTTACTTTGGCAAGTGTTTACAATTAGGAAACTCCTGTTCCAAACGTTGTCACTGCCTTCACGTTTACAAATTGCCAGGTAAAAAAACAACAACACAAGTGTTTAAAATGTCAACTTTAAATGTTCTGCTTTGTTTAACACATCCGTTCGCTGTCGGATACAATACTAAATAGTTTGTGCAGATGTCATGTTTTGCCCATGCAGCTGCTTTCTTTTCTTTCACATTATTCACTGCTTGGCCAACACCATGCAATACATTGGAAAGGTGCACTTGGCCACTGGAGTAGTAAACATATTAACATTGAATTGAGACACATATTCCTTGTGGTTTATTAAATTCACAATAGACCTCGATCTAAATTACTCTTAAAACTCGTTTCATCTATTTGCTACTGCATGAATGTTTTCTAACCAAGAGCTGCTAGGTTGATCTTCTATTGATGGCAGAATGTCCACCCAAGAAGGAGCATGTTCATGCTGTCAACACCGGACTGTGCCCAGCGCACACCAAACTTTAGACGAGATGGACTTTGAAAGAGGTAGGTATGGAGACTGGGCATTGGACATTTAGTGCTGACATTAACTTTTCTCATGTCAGTTTCTTTGTAACTGTGATTACATCTAAGCTATTTTGCAATGATTCCCAACAGGCATTTGGTCTGCGGCTTTAGATGGAGATTTGGTACGTGTCAAGTCTTTGCTCCAGAAAGGAACCCATCCTGACGCCAGAGACAACGCTGGCTACACTGCTTTGGTAGGTTAGCTGGGTCTACCTTGAAATAATAGCCTACCTTGTTTCATTTACTATGTAGTAGGGTGGTTGACCTTTAAGAAAAAAAACGTTTTTCCAATTCCTGAAAAAATGATGCAAGAAATTAGAAAAAAAAAATAGAAAAAATAAAGCACTTAGTGGTCCGTGGAATTTCGCCTTATTTTTTGCCATTTTTGGGGAAATGTGTCCTGCATCAACACATAGGCATGTAGTTAATATTACTGTCTTGAGTTTTTTTCACATTCACATATCTTAATATAAAGTTAATATTTATGCAATCATGCCAAATGCTTCATACATTATTCAAAATGTTGTTGGTTAATTTATATATATTATATTCCAGGTTTCATTAATGTTACAGTCACACCGCAGGATATTTGACATATAAACCTTTACATAAATTTTAACAAAAATGTTTCTTCTCATCTAAGACTAATATGAAACAGTTTTGTAGGTTTTTAACCAATGTTACGAAAAAACAAGGCGTCACGTCAACAACCCAATACACAAATACTCAAAGAAAGTGCAACTCTTTTGTGTCAATATTCTCTCTCTCTCTCTCTCTCTAGCTCTCTCTATCTCTATCTATCTCTACTTCTATCTCTCTCTCACGCGCGCGCTACCCCCCCCCTCGCTCTCTCTCTCCCCCTATCTTGTGTTTTCCTGCCAGCATTATGCCAGGCAAGGCACTGTGTGCTGTGTTATGCCAAATGATTGCATTGACCAGTAGAATAGCCACCAATACTTTTTTCACCTTCCTCTTTCACCTTCCTCTTTCATCTCCTCTGTCCTGTTGGCACTATAACTGTCGGGCCACAGTGTGCTGTGCGCTGTGTCTGTTGTTGCACCAAGTGATTGCAGTAGCCATTATAAGAACCAACAGAAAAGCCTACTACCTTTTTTTTCACCCTCCCTCTCTTCCACCTCTCTGTCCTGTCAGCACTACGCCAGTCGAGGAGGGCACTTGGCGGTGTGCGAGCTGCTTCTGAGTCACGGCGCCTGTGCCAATCCGCAGACACGTGGCGGTGCCACGCCGCTCCACCGGGCAGCCTACTGCGGGCACCAGGCCGTCGTCCAGCTGCTGCTCAAGTCCCGTGCCAACCCACAGACCTGCGACGACGACGGGGCCACCGCTTTGCACAAGGTTAGAATGAAGCTACTACAGTGCAGGCACAAGGGCTGGGTGACACAGCAAATACACTGATATCATACATACATACACACACACACACACACACACAGACACACACACAGAGACCTGTGATAACAACGATACCACTGCTATGCACAAGTTTGGCGCTAAAGGCACTAAGCCTGTCTAGGTGATGCAGCAAGAATGTTGATCTCTCACTTTCTCTCTCTCTCTCACTCTCTCTCTCTCTCTCTCTCTCTCTCTCTCTCTCTCTCTCTCACTCACTCACTCACTCTCTCTCTCTCTCAAACACACACACACACACACACACACACACACACACACACACACACACACACACACACACACACACACACAGATGTGATAACAACGACAAGTCGCACACACCCACACAGACACACACACACACACACACACACACACACACACACACACACACACACACACACACACTCACACACACACACACACACACAGACACACACACACACACACACACACACACACACACAGCGTTGATTTTACAGGGATGCTCAACTGCCTTGAAATGCCATAGAGCCATACCAGGATTTTTTCCTCTTTCCTTATTTCTTCTCAACATCTACATTTTTCTGAAATACCTTTTTGGGGACTTTTTATGAACAAAATAACTGTTCATTACTCACAAATTCAAATAATGAAGCATATGACATTAAAGCTCTTGTATCTGATCTCTTGTATCCCTCTCTCTCTCCCTCCCACCCCCTCTCTCCTCTCTCTCCACCTTCCCCCTTTTCCCTACTCTTTCTCTCCTCTTTCCCTCCCTCTCTCTCTCCTCTTCCATTCTCTTGCCCTCTCCTCTCCACTTTCTCTCTCTCCCATCCCCACACTCTGCCTCTTTCTTTCTCTCTCTCCACCTCCCCTCTCTCCTCCTCCACTTTCCTGTACTCTTTCTCTCCTTCTTCCTCCCCCCTCCTCTCTCTCTCTTTCCTCTTCCATTCTCTCCTCCTCCACTGTCTCCCCCTCTCCCCCTCTCTCTCTCTCCTCTTCCTCCCCCCTCTCCCATCCCCCTCTCCTCTCCACTTCCTCTCTCTCCCATCCTCTCTGCCTCTTTCTCTCTTTCTCTCTCTCTCTCTTCACCTCCCCTCTCTCCTCCTCCGCTTTATCTCCTCCTTCCCCTCCCTCTCATTCTCTCCTCCTCCACTGTCTCTCCTCTCCCCCTCTCCAGGCAGCTGCAGGGTGCCATGGGGAGGTATGTGAGCTGCTCCTCCAGCACTGCCCTGCGCTGCAGACCCAGAGGGACGCGAGGTCACGAGCCCCCCAGCACCTGGTCCCCACAGACAGCCCCCTGCTGCAGCTTCTCCACAACCCACTCAACGATGACACCCACGATGACACCCACGAGACATAGTGACACTCTCCCTCCTTTTCTCTCGCTCTCGCTCACTCTCTCGCGCGCGCGCGCGCTCTCTCTCTCTCTCTCTCTCTCTCTCTCTCTCTCTCTCTCTCTCTCTCTCTCTCTCTCTCTCTCTCTCTCTCTCTCTCTCTCTCTCTCATTCTCTCTCTCTCTCCTCCTCTACTCTCCTCCAGCCACCAAGTCCGGATTTGAGTACTACAGACCTGTTCACAATATAACTCAGGAGTCACAGTGACACTCTCCCTTCCTCTCTCCCTCTGTCTCATATCATCCCTCTCTGTCTACTCTCCTTCAGCCCCCTGCTACAAGCTGCTTCATAACCCGGTCAACGATGACAGCCACAATGGCGCTCAATAGTCACAGTGACACCCTCCTTCTCTCTGTTTCTCTCTCTCTCTGTTTCTCTCTCTCTCTCTCTCTCTCTCTCTCTCTCTCTCTCTCTTTCTCTCTCTCTCTCCTCTACTCTCCTCACAATATAACTCGCGAGTCACAGTGACACTCTCCCTCCCTCTCTCTCACTCTCCGTACCTCTCCCCCGTCTCTCATCCTCTCCCCTCGAGCCCCCTGATACAGCTGCTGTATCAATGACAACATTCATGATGGCACTCACTCACTACACTCAAGATGAATCTAATGGTGGCACTCACGACTCACAGTGACACCAGTGATGGTCATTATTGATGCTAGGGGTGGATGCCGCCTTTTGGAACGTACTGGATTCTCCTGTGAACATTAACCGTAGCACCTGGGGAGGGATACATTGTAGATTCTGTGCTGTCATTCAGGATGTATCCAAGGAGTGGACTTGTAGTGAACAAATGAACTCATGAACTCAAACTTTGTTTACATGTTTTTTTGTTTGTTTGTTTGTTCCTTTATTTATTTTGTTTATGTCTTTGTGAGGATGACATCATGGAAGTTTTTTTTGCTTCTCACCAGCTGCTCTCTCCTTCGTCCTACAGAGGGCGCTCCTACCCTATCTATTTTGAGAACAGCTGGGGTTTGTGTGTGTGTGAACCTGGCCTAATGGCCTAATCAGGGTGCATGTAGTAATTGATTGTGCAATTCATTTTTAATAGGGTTATTAATGCAAAAACCCCATAGGCCACGCTACGTTTTTGTTGTTGCTTCGTTTTACATGTCAACGTCCCCACGACACGACAGAAAGTTTTGAGCAACTTTGAGCATCATGAATGGGTGGAAAATAGAGATTTATTGCGATGGCTAATTCGATGCCGCCCCATTACAGCAGAAGCCAAATTTCAACTAGCTCATGGAATTCTGAATGCAGGGCACGAATGGAGTTGAGGTATGTGGACAGAGTTAGCCCTCAGCATCATGTTTTAACACTATTTAAGCCATTTTACCCTCGGATTTCTCCTTTAACTCCGAGCATCTGGTCTTACGAATCCAAAATGGCTCCCCAATGCATCGCCAAGATGGCCGCCGAGTGAGGTAACGTACCAGACACCGTCCCGCCACTGGGACGTTGTAACAGTCAGTGAAAAAACTTAAGTACCAAAGTACAAATCCACTATGACAGTGCACAGGGCCTTTAGTAATACATTATGACTTGGTTGGTGCCATTCTGCAGCTAATTCATAACGGGTTGTGTTAAGTAAAACAACTTTGTGAATGTGCTGTGACTCTTTATTTCATAGTGTCTGCACTCGACAGTGCAACATGTGCGTGTCATCCAACTTTCTTTCTTTCTTTCTTTCTTTCTTTCTTTCTTTCTTTCTTTCTTTCTTTCTTTCTTTCTTTCTTTCTTTCTTTCTTTCTTTCTTTCTTTCTTTCATAGTGTCTACTCTCAACAGGGTCAGAGTGCAACATGTGCGTGTGTTCTGACTCTTTCTTTCTTTCATAGTTTCTGCACTCCTCAATGCAACATGTGCATGTCTTCTGAATCCATCATCTTTCATAGTTTCTTTACTCCTCAATGCAACATGTGCAGACTGAATAACCATTGAGGCATGAGGAGGACCTGGATCCCTCCTCTCCTCTACTTCCCCTCGCTTCCTCTCCCCCTCTTCTCTTCTCTCCTCTCCGCTCCTCTCCCCTCCCCTCGTCTCCTCTCCTCTCCTCTTTGCGCCGCTCCTCTCTTCTCCTCTCCCCTCCTCTCCTCTACTTTCCCTCCGCTCCGCTCCCCTCCTCTATGCTCCCCTCCTTTCCTCTCCTCTCTCCCTCCTCTCCTCGTCTCGTCTCGTCTCCGCTCCCCTCCTCTCCGCCCCTCTCCCCTCCTCTCCTCTCCCCTCCTCTCCTCTCGCCTCTTCTCCGCGCCGCTCCTGCTGTCGGAAGCTGCCAGTGTGATTAGCACGTTGCTGCCAGAACTCCAATCTGTGAAAGTGATGTTCTCAGGCTGGACCTGTTCAGGAGGCCTGAAGAATATGTGCTCCACCGACATGGCGTATTTTTTTCTCCTTTCACTGTTTTGTCTGGAAATGCACACATGCATGCACACATGCACGCACACACTCACACACACACACACTTACACACTCACACAGTCTGCTTTGCTGTAACATCTGGTGCGCAGGAGTGGACGATTTACAACATGGGCCTGAAAGTCATGGAAAGCCTTTTGTTTTAATTGATTTTTGAAAAATTAAAGTTTGGATAAAACGGCAATGTATCTGATGACTTTTTGTTTCATCACGTTTTTCATCAATACAAACATTACACATCAGCGCAATCAAAGGGACATTTAGTTATTTTCTTCTTTTTTTCTACTACTTTTTTGGTTTCCCTTCAGAGCACAAATGTTGAAAATTACCTTCAAGCTGGAAGCAGGGTCTTGCACAGGGCCCCTACACAGTCAGTAATCTCAGGAAACGAGAATGACGTGATTTTTTTTTGGTTCCCTGGTTCCGTGCTGCCTGGCGGGTTTCTCGCCAAAAAGGAGTGAGAAGTTTGCAAGCTGCGGATGGATGGCGGTCGGTTGTTCGTTGTTTACAGCATTGTTGAGCAAGCTCCAACGCTCTGTGGGTGTTGAACTGTAATTGTATCTGTCACAGCTGTGTGTCTTGCAAGGTCGAGGACGAGCGACCATGTGGAGGATGTTGCTTGTGCTGTGCTGTTGTTGCTGTTGTTTTCACACAAACATGGGGTTGCAACACAACTAACTGCTCTTGCAGTGGCCCGTTAACTCTCTGTCACCTGGGCCTGTGTGTGTGTGTCTGTGTACGTGTGCGTGTGCGATTGTGCATGCATGCCATCATTCGATAGGGCTTGCCTACAGTGTTTAAATTGGCTTTTGGGAGGTGGGGGAGCCCTTCACTCGTGGTCAAAATAGCTTTGTTTTAAAAAAAAAAATTAAACATCGCTCCATCAGGCAAATACATGTATTCTATGAAGTTATTGCCCATAATTAATATCATACATAAATCAATGTATTACTCAGTTATGAGAAAAACAGCAAGGTACCCTCATTCCCTCTTCACTGTATTAGGTTGCTAAAAATAGGAACAGTTAGACCAGTATCACACCTGCATTTATGTAGCCTACTTTTTTATATTCTCTCCTGTCCGTTGGCAACAGTATGCTATTGGACTGTCAGTACAGGGGCAAAACAGTTTTAATTCTGACCACCAGCACTGCACCATCAAGCTACAAAGATGTAGACCTAAGACTATTAAGAACTCATATTATTGATGTGAATAACAATTTGTTTTAAAAGATCATATTTTAACATTTTATCACATTTTAATTCTCCTTATTTATTTATTTAATTCTCTTAATAATGTGAAGGGTTTAGTATGCATTTATTAGCACGTTTTATGCCTAATAAGTAACAAAGTTAAAAGAATAAAAATGCATGCTTAGGCTATGCTGTTCTATTACAGTGCGTGAAAGTGTGCACTGTCACTTTAAATCAGGCGGAGTCTGCAGAGAATCTTCTCGCTCGGACACGTCTTTTCTTTACAGATTGCCCCTTTGGCTGACTGATTGTATAGGCGTTCTTATTTCAGTAGTTCATAGAGATGGGATTTATGGCTCTTTTTCGGGATCCGGATCTTAGTGGCTCGTTCCTTTCAAAGAGCCGTTCAAAAAACTGGATCTTTTGGCTCTTTTTTAAATGATTTATTCAGTGTTAAGAATGTAATATTTTTACTCCTCCTCAAGGTAATTCTGTCCAAACAACAACTGATTATTCTCCTGCTTCTAAAGACCGGTTTTGCCTCTATTTGGGGCAAACAATTGTGTTTTTTCCCAAATTTTATTACTCTGGTCGAGGTCACGTGCTTAAAATGAATGAGAAATGAACGAAATAACGGTGGAGTGGCTCCCCCAGCTGTGATCCGGTTCCCATCGTTCACTTCAGGGAGCCGTTCAAAAGAACCGGCTCGTTCATGAACGACACACCTCTAGTAGTTTAGTTAGTTCAGCTATCTCGCTCCGTGCATATGTTTTAATTACACTTCAGTCGCATTAAGTAAATGCTTTTTTGCAAAGCAATAACTTGGGCAAAAGGCGGCAATAGATTGCTGAAATTCTAGCGCGAGAGAGACGGTGCTCTACACGCAAAGCTAGGATGGACACGCAGGTCCCTGTCATTTGCTTACTGTCTAAAAACTTTTAATACGTTCCTGGCATGTTTAAGCCCACATAAAAGTAACCTGCAACCAAATGGCTACACATTCTGACAGAGCAATGGACGGAAATCCCAAACTTGAAGTTGATTTCCCCCCATTAACAAACTGCTGTTTAAGTAGGCAGACACCACGCTATTCTGCACGACTGTTTGGTTAACTTTGCCTGAAAGCTAGCCGATATCAAATGAAATGACAGCTTACCTCCGTTTTGTAAAAGGCATTGTATCTAGCCTACTAACTTTGCACATTGAACATGAAGGCATGGAGGACAGGCTTGAAGTAGTGACAACTCGAAGCGGAGTAGTTGAGCTCCGGACCGCTCAACTGTTGCAAAGTTGCAATGTTGCTACAAACTCAAATTGTGGTGTACGTCTCGCAGCGCATGTGCAGAATGCAGATGCATAATAACTGAAATAATGCGGGAGTCCCTTAATCTTATTTCATGTTGCTATCATTATAAAAAAAAACATAAAAATATGATATTTCAAGAAGAGGTGAAAATATATGAACTGTAAATACACTGAGGGTGGGGCAGCAGGAGCGCAGCTCCGTTTGGCTGTCCCTCCGAGGTGAGGAGGCGGAGCTGCGCTCCGGAGGGCTCCGCCCCAATATAAACCCTGCTTGCCTATACCATTATCAAATGA
>NC_085859.1:42481143-42516143 GCF_034702125.1 Engraulis encrasicolus | reverse complement strand
CTAAGGCAGATGTCTTTGTCATTTATACACACCAAATGATGATATGCGAATGTTTGAACATTCCTTCTCTGTGTACCTGTGTCATCTTCCCTTTACCGTACTTTAAAGAGATAATCAATGGCTACACTCTCATTTTGTACTCTACCAGTGCATTTGAAGCAGCAGCTGTGTCTTTTGTAGATAATGTATAAGTACGTTACAGGTTCCACTACCAGAAGAACATCCTGATGATCCATGACAAGTCTATCTGGTCTGAAGGGAAAAGTGAAGGATGGAGATGGTCCATGAGGATGCAGGAAGTTCAGTTTCACCTCTCCAGTGCTCGGCATACATTCCTCAACACATGCTAGCCACCAGTTGCCATCATATACAGCTACAACATACCCTTTGATGCTTGAAAATGTAACACATTCCTTTACTGAGCTCACTCTTTCAACTCTGCCTTCTCTGAATGCTGAAACCTTTTCAACAGGTTCTCAGCTTCATGATGGTACATCTCTGTTGTGGCAATCTGGCAATGGATGTGCTTGAGAGAGATGCACCATCATGAAGCTGAGAACCTGTTGAAGAGGTTTGAATCTGCAAGAACTATTCCAGGTACTCAAAAACTACACAGCTTCTGCCCATTGTCAATGGACATTAGGCCATTTTCCGCATTCAGAGAAGGAGTTGAAAGAGTGAGCTCAGTAAAGGAATGTGTTACATTTTCAAGCATCAAAGGGTATGTTGTAGCTGTATATGATGGCAACTGGTGGCTAGCATGTGTTGAGGAATGTATGCTGAGCACTGGAGAGGTGAAACTGAACTTCCTGCATCCTCATGGACCATCTCCATCCTTCACTTTTCCCTTCAGACCAGATAGACTTGTCATGGATCATCAGGATGTGCTTCTGGTAGTGGAACCTGTAACTGCAACGGGACGTACTTATACATTATCTACAAAAGACACAGCTGCTGCTTCAAATGCACTGGTAGAGTACAAAATGAGAGTGTAGCCATTGATTATCTCTTTAAAGTACGGTAAAGGGAAGATGACACAGGTACACAGAGAAGGAATGTTCAAACATTTGCATATCATCATTTGGTGTGTATAAATGGACATCTGCCTTAGTTTCTGAAACTTGGGACCATGGAAACTGACCATTTTTGTTTTGTTTTTGTTTTGTCATGTGATGCTTCTATGGTATTACCATATTATTAGTAAGTGGTCTGTATGATGCCATATTTGTGAGTCAAATTCTCTCTGAAATGAATAAAGAACCGAACACCAGCATTTGAGGTGTTGCTCATGACATTGCAGGCTACGTTTGGACAAGGAACTGGCCATTTTAAAATATAGTTTTTTTAGATATTCAATTTTTAATTTTTCAATTTATCATAATTCATATTCTGAGAGTTGTTGTATTCCAAGCTGATTGTGTAATATGTAGAGCCAGAAAAGAGCTTTCAAATAACACCACAGGCATCTTTTTGTGACTAACACTGACTGATATATTCAAGGCTGAATGTATAGTGTCCTACCCTCACATGTGAACCTTTCCTAGTCTGTTTCTCCCTTAATATTAGTGTCAGATTCAAACCAATGCAGTTCTGGGGTGCTACCTTGCTACTAAAAAGGCACACCAAGTATGATTGAAATCCGGGTCGGTCTGGTCCCAAAGCGTCTGATTTGACGTGAAATGACCCAGCAGCTCTTGCCCATCCCATTCCATCTCTCTTTCCCAGTTATTCCCTGCCCCACTCTTCACTTTCCTATCAACCCACCTGTAGAATAGTATGCAAGCATGAAATTTGGCACAAATGTTCATTAGCATGTAGCCTTGGTTAAAGCGACTGTTGACTCCGTCAAACAGTCTGGCAAAAGCCAAGAGTAATCCGTCTCTGTGCAGGGTGGGAGATGGTCTGATCTTATTCTGCCATTTAAATTCATTGGAGTTCCGAATTCAAAAACCCATATTGTGCTTTATTAGCATGACTGTTACGATATAGCGTTGCAAAAGCATACAAATAAAAAAACAAAAGTGTGAATATAGCTACCTCAACCAATCAGTAACCGAGTTTGAGGGTGAGTTCTGCGTCACTCTGCAGCTGTTTGCTGATTGGCTAAACAGTGAGCAAACTGAGCAGGGAGGCTTTTGCCAAAATCTTTAGGTGGAGTACATAAGATGGCGTTGCCAGGCTAATTACTATGTGCTCTTTCAACAAAATGGCATTGACCATGCAAAAATCTGACATGGCCACCATTTTCAAGATGGCCACCGCCTCCACTTTTGTGTAGCTTTCAGGATAAGAAGGTTGCAGGTTTGAATCCTCCACACATTGATCAAGGGACTTTAACCATTACCCTTTTCCTAAGCAACTGTAACGATTTGGATAAAAGTGTGTGTTTAGTGCAACGTAATGTATTGTATAATGTGTTTCACTTGATTTGTCGCTCGAGCACTTCATTCTGATATCCAACTCTCACATCCTGTGTGTAGCCTCTTAGAGTGCGATGAAAGGTTGTGTAAACAGACTCCATGTGTCATTACTACATGATGATTTCATAATCAAATTCAAATTCAGTGTTGAGAGATGCAGCAGCTATTGGTGACTTGGGTAAATGCACGATGGAGTTAAAGGCCAGTTAACAGATATGAGCCACATGGAGAAAATCTTGGCATCTAGTACTTATATGTAAATACTTTTACTTTCAGTCTCAATCTAAATGTGTAAAATGATAATAAAGCTATTCTATTCTATTTTATTCTATTGTATTCTATTCTATTGTATTCTATTCTATTTCTATTCTATTCTATTCTGTTCTATTCTATAATAAAACGGACCATTTGAAGTCTGGTTGGAGTCAGAATCAGACCAGTATACCTTCACAGGACACAATGCAGATGTTGTGTCAGATGTTGTGTCTTTTGTGCCATCCCAGAAATAAAAAGGACTATTTTAAACATTTAATTGGCTACTGATGAATAAGACATGATATATGTAAGGAATAAGATGTCTGTTAATCTTCAAAGTGTCAATATGGAAACCACATGGCATGTTTGAAGACTTATATGGGATTTATTTTCAACGTCCCTCTTTTGTCAATACAAGCCATGTTGAGCAGTCAAGTCTTTTGGCGTGAGTGCATCAGCCTCCATGTGCTGATCATAGTGAAACTGCACATGCAGGACATCCCGTCTTAGTGTATGGAACTCCACATGGACAGCATCCTGTGCATTGATGATCATGGTAGGAAAGTTCACAGCATGGAGAGCAGCGCTGCTTCTCCTCATCCTCCTCATCATCGCTGTCCTCATCTTCATCATCATCATCATCATCATCATCATCATCATGACCACCACCATCTTTACCACCATCATCATCATCAGCAGCAGCAGCAGCATCATCGTGTTTTTCATCATCATCATCAGCAGCAGGCAGCAGCAGCACACACACTCGCATGCACACATGTACACGCACACATGCACACATGTACACACACACACACGCACGCACACACACAATCACAATCACAATCCTATGTACGTACGTATGCATGCACATATGCACACACACACACACAAAACATGCAGTTTTCACACTCCGTCACACAAACACGCACACACACACACGCACTCGCACACACACAAGCAAGCACACATGCAATCGCACACGCATGCAGCTTTCACACACACACAGACAGCAGATGAGCATCTCAACCCAGCTGTCATAAACTCACACAGCACATCAAGGACAGCGTCATGCACATGCCATTGGATGACTCATGCGTTAAAAAAAGAAAAGAAAAGAAAGAAAAAAAGTGTGATCAAAGATGAATGGGACATTTACCATCAAAGTCAAACTTCATGTGGCACATTTGCTGTGTGCATAAGTTATGCACTTGATCGAACAGTTGAAGAGTTGAAGCATAGCTCATATGGCAGGGATATGGTTGCCAGCTGTATTTTTATTGTTCACCACAATGACATGAAGTGGTTAGGGCATCAGACTTGTAGCCTCAAGGTTACCGGTTCGACTCCCGATCCCGCAGGTTGGTGGGGCCCATAGCTTCATAGTGCAGATGGAGTCGCCAGTAGGCCTATTCACCTATTGCTGAAAATACTCAACTACATCATAACAACACTGCCGTGACATCACCGAGAGTGTAACAGATGGGCAGTCATGGGTGAGCGGTTAGGACGTCAGACTTGCATCCCAGAGGTTGCCGGTTCGACTCCCGACCCGCCAGGTTGGTGGGGGGAGTAGTCAACCAGTGCTCTCCCCCATCCTCCTCCATGACTGAGGTACCCTGACCATGGTACCGTCCCACCGCACTGCTCCCTTGGGGGCGCCATTGAGGGCTGCCCCCTTGCACGGGTGAGGCATACATGCAATTTCGTTGTGTGCAGTGTGCAGTGTTCACCTGTGTGCTGTGGAGTGCTGTGTCACAATGACAATGGGAGTTGGAGTTTCCCAATGGGCTTTCGCTTTCACTTCAGATGAAGACATACAATTTTGGGGACGGTAAGGTTATAACATAGGCTCTGCGCCAAAGTATTAATTAACCAGTGCTCTCCCCCATCCTCCTCCATGACTGAGGTACCTTGAGCATGGTAACGACCCGCTGCACTGCTTCAGTATGGTGGGGCTGGTCCCTTGCACGGGTGAGGCATAAATGCAATTTCTTTTTGTGTAGTGAGCACTATGTGCTGTGTCACAATGACAATGGGAGTTTCCCAGGTGGGCTTTCTCTCACTTTTCATAATGCACTAGAGCGGTGTGTAACCCCATTACGGGGGATTAAGGAATAACATTGTGAATAATATTGTGAAGTGTTTTATAAAAAAAACCTCCAACTACTGGTCATTCATTTCTTCTCTCCTCTTCCCATTGTGTTTGCTTCTGTTGTTATTTTGTTAGCTGTCACTTTATTTTGTCACTTTCTGCTTCATCAGCTAAAATAAAGTATAACGGACAGGCTATAGAGTATTGGAAGAAATCAACCTCCATCAATTTGCTTTCTTTCTTACTACATCCTCATTAGGTGTTTCTCTCTCTCTCTCTCTCTCTCTCTCCCTCTCTCTCTCTCTCTCTCTCTCTCTCTCTCTCTCTCCTGTTCTCTCTCTCCCCCCCCTCTCTCTCTCCCCTGTTCTCTCTCTCCTTCTCCTTCCTCTCTCCACCCCCTCCCCCATCACATCCCTCCTCATTAGTGCATGTAGGCTCGGTTCACACCTCGTTGGCACCTCCATTCATGGCAATGTTTGGTGATAAGCTCTCTTTAGTGCTTCAATGGCAGCCTTTCAGTCACACACAGGCTGCCTGCCTGTCTGCCTACATGTCTCCCTTCCTCGAGAAAAAATAAATAATAAGACATTGTAGAGTAATGTGAACAATTAGTCAGTTTTATCATTTTGTTTTTTTTTCCTACTGGTGTTTCCGTCACAGGCTGCCTGCCTGTCTGACTGCCTGCCTTCCTCCAAAAAAAAAGAAAAGAAATAAAAAAGAAGACTTTGGAGCAATGACCCTGATGTATTCTTCAATTCTGTCTTTCCACCGGTGTTTCAGGCTGCATGTCTGCCACTCTTGGCTTCGTCTAAAAGAATAAAATAAAATAGAATAAAATAACACATTGGAGTAATGTGAACAATTAGCCCGATGTATTCTTTATTTCTGTCTTTTTGTCGGTGTCTGCCTGTCTGCCTTTCTCAAATTCAATAAAATAATAAAAATAAAACAAGACTTGGAGTCGGCGGCCTAATGTGTGTGTGTGTGATTAGCTTGCTTCCTTCGTTCTTTCTTTCTTTTTTTCTCCTCCTTGGCTGTGTCCAGAGACAGAGGCGCCATGCAGGTGCTGTTCCAGTGGAATATCCTGAGTAAGTCAGTTTTGAAAACAGCCATTGTGCTCACATGGAGCTAGCCTGGTTGTCACCGACAGTGCGTGTACACAAACTACCGTCTGGTAGCACTGCCGTTAACATGCTCTTCTCGAGTCAGAAAGTAAATGGTGCATTTATTGCAACTCACCACCAACACATTCCTCCAAAAACGTTTTTTTGTTCATCTCTTAAGAGTCAATATAGTCTATGCTCATCAATGCGAGCTGCCGTTGATATTTAGGCAATAAATGCTCCGTTTATTTTCTACTCGAGAAGAGCATGTTAATGGCAGCGCTAACAGACGATAGGGTGTGTAGCTCCGCTCCACCAGGGGGCTCTGGAGCTACACACATGCACCGTTAGTGAGAACCAGGCTAACATGGAGCTGGTGTTCTGTCAAAAAGGTCTGCTTCATCGAGATGAGCTACATAGCTCAAACCCAAACCCAAACTCTAAGGTAGGGATGGGGAACATTTTTCATTTGAGGGGCCACTTCAAATTCATCCGAGGGCTGCAAAAGCCCTCTGAGAGCCATACTATGAACACAAACCAGGATTTCACCCTGCACTTTAGGCCTGTATTGAAGGCAGCCACATTTAAAACAGACCCCACCTTCTCTAGGTCCCCTGAATATAACTTAATTGTATTGCAAATTTTTCCTTTACAAAATATGTCATATTTCATGTGAAGCTGCCTAACATTAAAATCACATCGGGGGCCGGATAAAACGGCCTCAAGGGCCGCAAACGGCCTCCAGACATAGGTTCCCCACCCTGCCCTAAGGGGTCACTACTGTAGTCTTTTGTAATGCCGCTCAGCTCGACACAGGGCTGGACTGGGCCCAAAAACAGGCCTGGGCATTTTAGGCTTACCCCGTTCCCTCATACAAGACCACAAGTCCGTACTGAAGACCTGGGCCTCTAAATCAGTGATTCTCAAACTGTGGGCCAGGACCACTGGTGGTGGGCCCTGAACATATACCAAGTGGGCCTTAAAATAATTTCTAAAAAACAAAATAATTTGTGTGTATTGCTGTTGTTTGTTTCCGTTTCATTATTTATTGGGTCAGAGGTGGGCCCCAAACATTTGTGAAATTTCCAAGTGGGCCCCAAATTGGAAAGGGTTGGGAACCCCTGCTCTAAATAGTGGGCCATGAATAGTGCCCTGAGAACAGTCGGCCCACTGGGAAAATGCCCTGCGTACCAGACTACCAGTCCAGCCCTGGCTCAACAGGTAGCTCATATCGACCCGACACAGGAGGTGTAGAGGGGATGAAAAAGAGAGGGTGAAAAGGAAACACTGAAAAAGGGGAACGTGAAGGAAAAAGTGAGCAAGTCTTTACTGTGGGCATAATGCCCAAACAGAGCACAGAGGGGAGCCTGAGGTTTAGTAGTAGTGCATGAGGAGAGCCAACCGTATCTCACTCATTTCGTGAAGTAAATTAATTTTCGTGGTGCATTCACGTTATTGCCCGCCTTTCGTAAAGTCTTCACGAAAATAATAGATTAATTTTCACGCTGCCTATTCACTTAACCCTATCGCGCCGGATGCATCATATATGTCTCATCAAATTCAAAGCCCTCTCCACGCTGACACACAAAAAAAATCGATCTGAAAAACATCCTGCGTGTCATTTCCAAACGTCCTGCAGTACACGGAAACCGCCACAAGAGAGCAGCGGCCGACAACAAGTTGACCACAGCTCGGCGAAAAACAGGAAAATGGGGTAGAAGCGGTTTCCCTGACCGACGCTGAGATTTCGTCAAATTGCATAAGGTTTGTGTACAAATTTCCGAAATATAACTCTACATCCTTTAATTTGAACACTTGCTTTGTGCAATTAAGCAAGGAAGAGTTTATATTTTTACACCGTGTTGCAGAGAGATCGTGCTAAAACTGATGAGACATATAAGCACCATCCGGCGGTGGCAGGAAGTCAGCCATCAATGCATTTGCTCCATAGGGAAACTTACAAAGCATACCAGAACACACAAGTTATTTTACTTCAAGACAAAGATATTGCCTTAAGAAACAGGTTTTACTTGCAATTTTGAAAATGCAATGCAAAATGTTGAAATTATGATCTCGTAAAAAATGCATTGAAGTGAATGGAGAAATGGTCCAATTGTAGTAATGGACCCATATATTCAAATTACACATCAAAAATGAATAATGATCTATATTACACTCATAAATAGGTTGTTGAGCATTCGATCAGCTATGTTTTTACATAGATTTAAAAAAATTACCCAACCAGGCTGTGGGAAATGTAAAATATGGTCCTGCTAAAACAAGGATAGGCTTTAAAAAATGGCAGGATCTCACTAAATATTTAAAGATAATCCTCAAATTAAATTGTCTGACAACTTTTTTAAATAAAAAAAAAGTTGTAAATGCATTAAAAGTCATTTTTCAATGGTCATGAAATTGGAATTTTCATTCATTAAAAGCCTGATGCATCATATATGATGCATTAAATATCTCAGCGACCTTAACAAAATTTTGAATTTTTTTTTTTACATTTCTTATAAGGGACCAATATTGAAGCAAATTCCAAAAAAATAGAATTTTCTCTCATTGCTTTCATGGTTCAGGTTTCACAGGGTTAAATTGCCCGACTGTTGCCTAGCGACCCACTATTCGGTAGCCTACCGTCACATGGTAATCAAACATTTCAAACAAGCAATTTAGGGTTAGGTTTAGGGTCAAGGTTAGGGTTAAGGTTAGGGTTAGGTTTAGGGTTAAGTAGGGTTAAGGTTAGGGTTAGGTTTAGGTTTAGGTTTAGGGGACATAAGGCGTAAGTACCGAAAGGGCGTCGAAAGTGAGTCCCGAGTGTATCAGCAGTGTTCTGTCAGCACCCCCTCCCCGCCCCTGCAGACGTTTGGATAACCATAGCAGCAGTGGGGCAATTCAAGTGAATAGGCAGCGTGAAAATTAATCTATTATTTTCGTGAAGACTTTACGAAAGGTGGGCAATAACGTGAATGCACCACGAAAATTACTCTATTTTTTTCGTGAAGACTTTACGAAAGGCGTGAGATAGGGCTCGGAGAGAAGAGGAGAGGAAGGGACAAGAAAATGTTAAAAGTACTGTGAGCTAGTTCCTTAAAGGTGCACTGTGTAAGATTTTTACATTTTTATTTCCAGAATTCAAGCTACCCATTCACTAATGTTACCTTTTTCACAAATACTTACCACCACCATCAAATTCTAAGTATTCATTATAACTGGGAAAAGTGCACTTTTCATACATGAAAAGGGGGATTTCTGCATGGTCCGCCATACTGAATTTCCAGAAATAAACATTTTTAGCTGCAAAAATGACTGTACTTGGCCCATAGAAAATATTAGTTTATTACTTAGTAAACTTTCATGAAAAGATCAAATTTGCCAATAGGCAACCCAGTTTTAATGAGCAGCATAGCACCTTTTTGACCATTTCCTGCACAGTGCACCTTAAAGGATTTTGGCAAGGTGTCTCCCAAACACCAGCTTCTGTTACGTATAATGAAATGTAGGGTAATGTAATGTAATATAGGCACAACAGTGGAAGAAGGATCTGTGTGTGTGTGTGTGTGTGTGTGTGTGTGTGTGTGTGTGTGTGTGTGTGTGTGTGTGTGTGTGTGTGTGTGTGTGTGTGTGTGTGTGTGTGTGTGTGTGTGTGTACAACAGTGATGGACGAGTCAAGAGTTCAGTGAAAAGTCATTCACACACACAAGAGCATCACGAGGGCTGGACTGCACTGCAATGGTGAGCTGAACTCCACTGGGGGTGTTAAGGCAGTTAATTACACCTCTGCAAACACACACACACACACACACACACACACACACACACACACACGGAGGAAATGAGCTGGAGCAAATGAAGGGCTGATAACATCTACCGGTGTCAAGCCAAGGAAATAATCCAGATGAATGTGACTTTAGTGGCGCTCTCTCTATCATACACACACACGCGCGCATGCGCATGCACGCAGGCATGCTCACACACACACACACAGACACACGCACGCACGCACGCGCACACACACACACACACACACACACACAAACATGCACACACACACCCACGCACCCGCGCACCAGCGCCTGAATCCCGGGCATACTGAGACAGTAGTAGGCAATGGGCAATTGGTTGGTGGTGTGCATTCTTGGGTCATCTGTGGGAGACCTTTAGAGCCACAGTTATATACAGCTTTTACTTTGGGAAATGTCTATAGTAGTTAATGTATTGTATATGATCAACTGTTTGCAAACTGTTCTGCTATTTTTTCCCTATGTGCCTTCATATATAGGCCTATTGTAGGCTACATGGTAAGAAAGGCTAAATAAATAAATAAAATAGATAAATAATAAAAATAAATAAATAAATACATCAATAAATAAATAGATAAATAAATAAATAAATACTTAAAGTATTATACAATTATTAATGGTTACACAATACAAAATAATTTATAGAATACTGAAGGCTGTTGAGAGAATGACTGAGCTTAAGCTTATTTAAATAAGCATAGATTTAGACCTTTTTTTTAACAAAACAAAAAAAACATAGGGTCAAGCATCATGTCTTAAAAAAAAGACAGTATTAAAGGCCTAGAACTAACTGTGTTCCAAACACCCATTGTGCACACAGACCAGACCACAATCACACTATGCTGTATTTGGTTCCTTCGAGCAAAGGTTTAAGTTTGGCTTTGGAAGTGGTGGGGACATTATTATGTCAAATTATCAATGTTAGCTATTTTGCATTATATTTGTCAAAAAGTGGTGGGGATAAGATAGGTTCATCTCAAAAGTGCTATGGACATGTCCCCATCATCCACCCCTAAAATTACACCCATGCCTTCGAATATGGGCGCTGAGGTGTTCCGGATGGTAGGGGGAGCCAGGTTTTTAACTCGGTGATGTAAGCAAGCAGGCTCTGCTCTGGTCTGCGCGCCGCCGGTAGGAGGTTTCCTCGAGACCGGAATCTCATTTGTTTCTCCTCCTGCACTTTTTGGGAGGCCGAGGGGTCCTCTCTCCTGCTCGCTCGCTCGCTCCCTCACACACCACACGACTGGTGCCTAGTTGGAGTTAGCCCACGACGGAAAAACAACAATGAAAATCGCGGCGTGAACCTTGGCTTCGAATCGGTGTTTTGTGTAAATGTGTTTCCCTCCATGCTTTTCAAGTGTTTAACAAGCTGAGATTTCGTACTTGGAACTACACTTCAAACGGATTTCTAAACCAAACGACTTGGTACTACTACTACCGAGTTTACTATCGGATAGAGCCCATCTTGGGAACAGAACGCGTTTTAGCGGGGCTGCAGAACTTCTCTCAAGGTAAGACTTTTTGTGGAAGACATTTAAACCATGATTGGTGAAGTACACGTGTCTGAAGTATATGTGTCGTTTTTTATTAACACCACAGACGTCTTGTGTTTTCGTGCGCGTTTTGCGTGGAAGGAAGGGTAACCTGTGTGCGTGATTGTAGCCTACGTTGTGTGGACAGATTTCCAACTTTGACTACGTGTTTCTCGGAGTCTTGAGCCATGGGGGAGACATTGCTGTCTGGCCCACATACCGCCTGTTATCTGTTCGATCCCATTCCTTCGTCTCCAGGCGTCTACCAGCGGACGCAAAGTAGGATTGATGGTCGCATTGATGGACAGTCGTTCCATACTTGGAAACGGGTGATAACCCCCAAGAGGTTGAATTCCGGTTAAGATAACTGTAGCCTGGAGAATTTCAAGTGGTTTCAGTCAAGTTTTGACGCCGTGTTTTCCCCGCTCCTCCTCATTCCTGCAACAACACTCAGACGTTGCCTGGTTTTGTACTTTTCTTGAAACCTTTACGGCATTTTAGTGAAAATAGCCTACTACCTCGCTCACGCACCGTTCCAGGCTGGCTCTCCATTAAGGAAAACATGGTCAGTGGTTTAAGAGTTTTAAATATTTGATTACTTTCACCCCTTTATGCTTGAGGCATTTGAATTTCTTATCCAACGGCAATTTTGACAAAACTTCCTTATCACTTGATATTTCCCGATAGTCCCCCCGCGCGCTTTTAGCCCCCTCACCTACGAACGCAGCTCACCAATTTTAGCGCTTACAGAGGAACAATTGAGCCGGGTCGCAGCTATTTGCATGCTAAATGAGAAAACAGAGGGTGAGATCGCTGGTCCCAATTCATTTCACACGTACCACCTTTGTCATGTGAGTTTTTCATTTGGAAATGTGTTTTGCCATCAGGTCTATGTGTCCACACCCTCGCGTCTCCATGCCGCCTTCTTGAAGGATGTGACTGACAACATTCCGCCTATGTCAATTATCTGACACGCAATGATGTCAGCTTCAATTTGGACAAATGTTCGAAAATTAAATCGTTAAGAAACTTGATTTTAGTAAGAACAAGGATATTCAGGAGTTCTTCAGTGTGGTCACTTACTAGTAAAAAGAAAATGTTTGTTTGGTGGTTCTGCCTTTTTGCCAAAGGGAATTCGTGGAGTCTGTGATGTTGATACGTCTTATGCTAGGGTTCAAAGGGCCACTTTTGTGTCAGTAGGGCCAAATGTAATAATAATAAGTGTAGTTTATGAAGAGTTGTTATTTTGCCATTTGATATTCAATTGATTATTGGCTGGGTGATGTCGACCTCCACTTCCCAAAATGAAATTGCAGACGACATCTTTTTTGCATTTTGGTTGGTGAAAAATATGATGTGATGTGATGTAGGGCCTATGATTCTCCATTCAGTCAACTTGGAGACTGTGGTTGCCAGGCCAAGATGCTTTTGAAGGTACAGCCATTGTTACTGTGTTCAGTCACAATGCAAGATCAAATCTGTTGGAAATGTATACAAAGCTTTAAACATCCTCAACTTTGTTTCAGAGGTGTGTTGCATTTGATTTGCCAGTTTGTAGCCTACTCTGGATTGATATCTGGCTAAATCTTTGGATAGGTATTTGTTTGTTTGTTTGTTTGTTTGTGTGTTTGTTTTCCTAGCAGAGTAGTCCATCAAAAACCAATGAAGTATGTAGGTCAAAGATTTGGTTGGGTGTCTTAATGAATCATCTACCTCAATTTCTCAAGATAAACAAGCTCACCATAAGAAGTATTGGATTGTTATGGTTGGCACTGCTGTCCTGGAAGCCAAACAGACTGCCAGTGTATTTTCTTAAACTCAATGATGTAATTGAAATTCAGTTGCTGTTTCCAATAATAACGTCATGTTAACATTATAGCACAGAACATGCACAGCCAGTTATTGCCACCACTCCTTGGATGAGAACATTGAGTATTTTTAAAGTGCAATTGAAGTGAGAGGTCTTGTTGCTGTTATGATGATTTGTAGACATTCTCTACATTGTCATAGAATACAATCCACCCTATTAGCGTGCTGCATCACAGCGCCCCCACAATTCACTCTATTAATAAGAATGTGAATTGATATGGTAGGCCTATGTTTCTTTATAAGAAAATGATTTATTGCTACCTTGGTACCCATGGATTGCTCTTGGAAGCATAATTTTCGCTTCTCACAACTGTCCTCACCTGGGAAATGCGTTCCCTGTCTGGACTTTCCAAATTGTCATCTTAATGCACATTTGCATCATCACTCTGGAAACACATGTTGCTTTTCAGCAGCAAAACATTCAGCAGGCGAAGAAGATGCTGTGTTCTGGAGTAACTTGGGAAGGCCTATACATGCCCGCACGTAAAGGAATGTGTAATGGAAGTAGGGCTGCACAATTAATCGAAAAATAATCAAAATCGTGATAAAATAGTGAAATCGAACTCATGATTTTAATCGTGGCAATAGTGACCTACTTTTGAGAGCGTCCTTGAAGCCAGAACATACTGACAGGCTGGTGTTTCTGGCCAGAAATCTGTCCACTTAAGTTTCATACTATTGCCTTTACATAATTATTACAATTCATTTTATTTTGCTCATCCCGTATGTAATTCATTCTTGGTTATATTTCATCTCGTTATAATTTTCAAAAAAATCTGCAAAAATCAATAATCCTGATTATAATTTTGACCCAAATAATCGTGATTATGATTTTTTTCCATAATCGTGCAGCCCTAACTGGAACTATCGCTTACTGATGTTGGGACAGGATTTGGGAGGTGGAGGATAAGGAGGAGGAGAAGGTGGTTGGTGGTGTTGTGGAGCAGTATCTGGACTAGCAAGAGCTGCAGCACGAGGAGGTGGAGGAGGTTGAGGAGGTTAGAATTGTGGATCTACTGGAATGGTTTTCTGGAAGGAGGTTCTCATTTTAGCACGAGGAACGGTGGAGCGGATTTTTTTTTTTCTTCTTCCTGCTCTCTAATTTATGGGTTGGTGTTGCCATAGGAAAGTCTCCCTAAGTCGTGCTAATAACAGTTTTCCAGAAAGGCTTTTCCTGAAACTTGAAAAGCGCAGAGGAAGTTGCAGTGTTCCCTAAAAAGTAGGCTCAAAAACATTGGCGTTCAAAAATAAAGCCTCTTTATGTGACACTACAAATTATGGCTGAAAGAATGGGCACACGTCCTAGAAACCTCTCCATGCCTGCCCTGGATAATGTGCATAATGCCATGTTTAGCACCGGAGCGATGTTTACGGTTTCCTGTTTATTTACCTGCCAGGGACCTTGACATTGAACTCCTGTTTCTCTTGCTCATGTTCCTGAGAGCAACGATTATTTCAGGCCTGCCACTTTTTTCTATATTTTTTTTCTTTTTGCATTTGACATTTTTGCATAATACATTTTAGTTGTGTTTGACAAGAGAAGTGTTGTTGTTTTGTATTTTTTATTTTTTATTTTTTTAGATTGTTCAGTACTGTATCAACTTGATCTTGATGAATCATCACAAAAACAAACCCCATGACTTCAACCCTTAAGAGAAGCCTGCCTTGTCACTGAGGCCGGGTGAAGGTGGAGGGAAGCCTCCCTTCATGACAAGAACTAACTCCAAAACACTCTCCAAAACTACTGCCCCCTGCCTGCAGATAACCTGTTTGGGTCCTGATTACTTTGTATTCCTCCACACATTTTTTTGTTTAATCTAAGTGGCTTCCAGCATCCAGGGCTCTACATTAACACCAGCCAACCGGCCAAATGCTGGTGAAAATTCAGTTTGGGGGGTAGAAAACAAAATTTACTAGCCAGTTTTGATCCATTAGTAAGTGTGTGTTTGGCTATCAAAAATCACCTCTACTAGCCATTTTGACTGGCAGTGATGGAAAAAAAGTTGATTTAGAGCCCCGAAATCATCTAAGTGAAGTGTTATCAAATGTGAAAAAGGTGAATGTGTGTGAGGGTGCAAAGGAGAGGAGAGGAGAAGCAAAGGGATTAGTGGTGGTGGTGGTGGTAGTAGTAGTACTTGTAATAGGCCCTCCACCAGTTTAGACCAGAGCAGGCACCTCTCCTAATAGGAAGCCCCCCTACAGGGCTTCAGTCTCTGGGCTCCCCGCGAGGCAGACAGGCCCCTGGGAAGGGGAGGACCAGTCTGGGGGCAGACCTGCTGTCTCTGAAACAAATGGCCGCGGCCCAGGAATGCCACGCTTGGCCGACCGCGGATGGTAATTTAGGGGCCGCCGCTAGGCCTGGTGCCTGCCCTGCTCACTACCCCATGGGGGCTGTGTGTGTATGTGTGTTGGGGGTGGGGTGGGTGGGTGTTGTTTGTGTTTGTGCCTTGTGTGGTTGTTGCATGCTCTTCTTAGTACAGTAGTGTAGTAGTGATTTGATGAAATGGGGGGTACACAGAATACGACCAATTTAGTGTTATGTAGTTGATTTTTTTTTTAATCAACAGTTTGGTTTACAAATGACGGTTACATTTTTTTTTACATATGTACTGGTATAACCGCCTCAATGTGCAGCAGCGTGCATGCCCCTCTGCACAGGCACTGGTGGTCTGGTGAGTGAGAGGCTTCAAAGTGGTAATGCTGTCCAGTGTTCTGGTACACATGAAGCAGATGCACATGTCCAAAATAACCTGTTAATGTTTAGCTTGGTTGATAGCACTGGATCTTTTCTTTCTTTCTTTCTTTCTTTCTTTCTTTCTTTCTTTCTTTCTTTCTTTCTTTCTTTCTTTCTTTCTTTCTTTCTTTCTTTCTTTCTTTCTTTCTTTCTTTCTTCAGGCTGTTCATACCATCTTGTTTTGAAGGACCTGTGTTTGACACATCTCTTTTCTTTTTGTGTTGTGCTTAAAAAAAGAAGCTGAAATGCCTCACCACATTCCTTTTTATTTTTTTCTGATGGAGCTACCACTCATCACTAGCCTCTATAGGGCATCATTGACAGAGGAAATGAGACAGACCGCCGAAATGTTTCGTTTCCGCCTCAATGTGCAGCAGCGTGCATGCCCCTCTGCACAGGCACTGGTGGTCTGGTGAGTGAGAGGCTTCAAAGTGGTAATGCTGTCCAGTGTTCTGGTACACATGAAGCAGATGCACATGTCCAAAATAACCTGTTAATGTTTAGCTTGGTTGATAGCACTGGATCTTTTCTTTCTTTCTTTCTTTCTTTCTTTCTTTCTTTCTTTCTTTCTTTCTTTCTTTCTTTCTTTCTTTCTTTCTTCAGGCTGTTCATACCATCTTGTTTTGAAGGACCTGTGTTTGACACATCTCTTTGCTTTTGGTGTTGTGCTTAAAAAAAGAAGCTGAAATGCCTCACCACATTCCTTTTTATTTTTTTTCTGATGGAGCTACCACTCATCACTAGCCTCTATAGGGCATCATTGACAGAGGAAATGAGACAGACCGCCGAAATGTTTCGTTTCCACTTGTACTTCTCTGTTTCTTTGATTTCTCTCTCTTTCTCTCTTTCTTTCTTCCTTTCTTTCTTTCTTTCTTTTTTTCTTCATTTCTCTCTCTCTCTCGCTCTCTCTCTCTCTCTCTCTCTCTCTCTCTCTCTCTCTCTCTCTTTGCTGGCTGAGCTAGCCTGTCATTTAACAATTAAGTGCAGATCTGACCGTGCCTCCATGCTTGCTTGCTTGCTCACAGAGGGTGCCCTGAGGAAGTCAAGTTAGCACATGCATGCTCTTGCTCTTGGAGCTTAGGTTCAGGGGCTTGTGCAGTGTTGCCAAATTGGGCTGTTTCCCGCCCAATTGGGCTGCTTAGGATGCGGGTAAAAACGGGTAAAAAAAGGAATTTCGGCAAGATTTTATTTTAAATAGAATTTAGTTCAAATTGGGCAGGAATTGGTGCTTCCAGGTGGGTTTTTAGCATTTTTGGGCTAGAAATCATCAGTCTCATCTGGCAATCTGGCAACCCTGGGCTTGTGTTGTGTGTGTGTGTATAGTGTGTGTGTGGGTTTGGGGGGGGTGGTGGTGGTCGTGGTGTGAGTTGTGTGTTGTTGATGGTAGTGATTGTGTGTGTGTGTTGGGGGTGGGCGGTTTGTGATGTGGAACTGATCCTGCATGAAGGAGGTCCCACTGGGGGTGTTGTTGCTCCGGGCTGGGGGTTTGGTTGAGGGATGGTGCAGCAGGGTGAAAAGACCCCATTCTCGAGTCTCCACATGTCCAACCGAGGACTATTTAGACCTGTATGTGTGACGTTACTGCACTCAACTGCACTGCACTGTACTGCCCTCCTTCTAACCCTTCCCTCCTTCCTTTTACCTTTTACCCTACCCTTTTACCCTACCCTTGCTCTCACCCTCCAGCTTACCCCATACCTTCCCCAGAGCAGCGTGGACATGCTCACTTACCCCATCCCGTCTCTCATGTCACCATCCTACCTTGGCTAGTTATACATTCGCTCATGAGAGAAGGTGACATTAAAAATTATGCCAGTACACAATCTTTGCTGTGATTTAAAAAAAAAAAATGTAGCCTAACTATTTAATCCTGTGTAATGTAATGCTGCTGTGCTGCCACACTCTCACTCTAAAGCCTGATTAAAAGTTGTCCTGTTTGAATAAAGGCTTGCATACTGTTTTTCGTTTGGTGGAGTTGCGTTGGCGGATGACGGATGTTTCAAATCTGGGTGATCAATAAATTGTGATGGATTAGCAAGGGTGGTTGTGTATCCAGTACACAGAATTGGGACAACTGTAAGCAAGGTTTTACCCTAATGTTCACCTCCTTTTCGTTTACCCCGTCGCTCTACCTCCCTGCCTCCTTCAATCCTGCATTGCAACGCACACCCCCCCAAACTTGCCCTCCTTCACTCTCGTTTCCCCCTTCAGCTTATCCTCTTTCTCTCCCGCCGTTTACCCTCCTGCTTAGCTGTGCGCTTGTTCTGCTAATTGTCAGGCTGCTTCCCTGTAGACTTGACTCATGAAAGGGGCTAAGGGACTGAGACGCTTGCCTCCATGTGCTCCCTCAATTGGCACTTCCTGCCTGCCTGCCTGCCTAATGCAGGTCCGACATTTAAATGCCTCCCCCCACCTCTACCCCCTCCCCACCCCACCTCAACCCAGCACATCACTTCCTAATCTGTCACATCCAACTACTGTGCACGGAACCTTTTGTTGACGTTGTTTATCAGTGTTGCAGGAATTTTGGGAGCTATAACCAAAGAAAAACCAAAGAAAAAACCAAACCAAAGAAAAACCTAGTAGGCCTAGTAGAGACGCTGGAGGAAGGAAGTAAGCTCAAGAAATTGAAGGAAACTGAAACATTAAAAATTAGTCACTGATGCCTTGGATGCCTTGGGTATTCTGCCAACAATATACATGGGTTCTAAATTTTGTTTATAACCTGACTGCGTGAACCTAGCTGCGCTCAACTCAACATCTGATTGTTGGAAACCGCTGTCGGTCAAAAAATTAGCTAACATGGTTGGCTGCCAGTGTCTTGCCCCTCATAACATAGTGTTGATTGAACACTGAGAACCCATGTATAGAGATAAGCTCCGAAAATGGGGTGGGACTCACATCTGGTACTGACAACCATGTATGACGTGCGTCTGGTGCTGCAGTGGTTCCACGCGGCGCTGGCCCAGAGGCCCACTGAATTTCCTCCCAGTATCGGTCCCAGAGGACCGTGGACACATGGCCGGTTCTGACCCGGATAAGAGTGGAGTTCACAGCTGGGGATGACCTTGGGTTGCCCTCTGATCCCCTGTGGAGTGCTCTGGAGAGGGTCTCCGGCTGTCTGGTGGGTGGTATGGTATTTTTCATTGGGGACCCCCTTTTGGATTTAAAAATATTTTTATGTAGCAGTAAATATGGAAAATCTGCAATTCTAGCAATAATTGCATTTTTTGTACATTAATATAGTTTGTCTGGTAATATTGCTAGAAATCCAAAGGACAAATACACATCTATTTACAAGTGAATACTGTTACTAACCAACTTATGGAATTATGCTAGCTGTTAACCTCTGGATTTCCCGTTTTTATTCAATCTCTCTCCCGAGCAACTACTGAACTACTACAACTACTGCGCTACTGAAGACGCTACTGAAGACGTGGGATTCCCTCGTCATTCCTTTTTCCCCCCAATGGTGGAGCCTCCACTTATCACCAGCCTCTAAGGAGCATCGTTTGCAGGGGAAATGAGACTGTTGAAATGTTTTCCACTTGTTGTGCTTTGCTGTTCTTTGATTATTCCTATGCTCTCTGCTGCTTAGGGCCAGGGGATGAGGGGGTTATGCCTCTGGATCATCCAGGGGGAGTACCGGTAGTCTTGACTCTTGTGTTCGGTGCTTGCTAAGCCAGGCCCTCGAGGCAGCTTTCTACAATGGAATTACAAGACTGTGATATCCGTAAGTGATGTGGAGGATCATGCACTTGATTGGTTGATTTTGATTTAATTCAAGTCATTATTCATTTAAAACATGGAACAGTAATCGCTCAAATTTGTTGTATAGGGTGAATTCAGGTAAATGGAAATGCGAGAAAATGGCACTTACTTACGGCTATTATTCTGAGAAATTGGTAAAATGTACCTCAAATCACCCTACATTGACAGAAAAAAGAGCCCTAGATCCTATTTCCATTGTTCCATCCCCTCACACCTGGTACTTGCCCAGAGCTGCTGATTCACCCATGCCTGTTGTTTATGGCCCAGAGGAATACATCTGGAACTGGGTTTTCAACCAGCGTTGCCAGATTGGGCAGTTTTGTGCCCAGGTGGGCTGTTTAGGAAAAAAAGGGTGTTGTTTTTCTGTAGGTTTACAGCCACTGGAATCAATAGAATTTAGTTCAAATAGGGCGGGATTTGGTGCCTCCATGTGGTTCTTGAGCATTTTTTTAGGCTGGAAGTTGGATGTCTTCGGCCACATCTGGCAACCCTGTTTGCATCTGGCATTCGCCTGGAGCGGAGGACCATGGGTTTTGCTCCTAGACAATACTCTCACCCGGTGGTCACCCAGAGCGAGATGTAACTTACGTCAGGTCCTGTGTTGGCCCAGACCTTTTGTGGGAGCGTTGGGGCTGACGGCGACCTTGGAGTTGTAACGCAAGACAGAAAGATGTGCATACGTAAGTGATGCTCCCAGAGGACGAGCTGAAGAATCTGGCCAAGATGGCAGCTTAAAAGTTTCATACAAACCACACACTTAGACATAGCGATCAATAGGGCTGTAACGATATTGTATCGAACCGAGACATCGTGATACACAGTGTCACGATACTGTATCGTGATACAAGGAGGCAGTATCGTGATAGGCCCTTTTAACGTTTTGATACCCATCAGCCCAGAAAGCAACCACATGATATGAAGTGGCATCATCATTATTATATAGAAACTTTATTAGTAGCCTCTTGTAACCTATTCTACCTACAAACTATAAAAACATGAATTTATTCATAAAGTTTATAATGTTGGCAAATGTGAAATCGTGGGGTGTATCAAACCGTAGGTCATGAATCGTGATACAAACCGAATCGTGAGTTGAGTGTATCGTTACAGCCCTAGCGATCAACAAGCGCACATAGAACACAGAACAAAATAGTAAAATAAGATGTGTGTGTGTGTGTGCGTGTGTGTGTGTGTGTACGGCCGACTATATCCCCACAGCCAGGTGTCCTGGTCAGTAAGTGACTCAGCTTCCTCTTCCGCTGGCGAGCTACGCCACAGATTGGAATCATGTCAAGATTCCCACCACACCCCCCCCCCCCCCCCCTTCTCCTCTTATTGTGTGTGTGTGTGTGTGTGTTTCGGGGTGGCTCGAGGGGCTTGTTGTGGTGTTGGTCTGCCTCTAGTTTCATTGGAATGCACTTGCTGGAAGTTCAATTCACGTCAGGCAGGCAAGCCTCTTTCAGCTTGTGGAGTACAGCTGCTGTGCTGTGCTGTGCTGTGCTGTGCTGTGCTGTGCTGTGCTGTGCTGTGCTGTGCTGTGCTGTGCTGTGCTGTGCTGTGCTGTGCTGTGCTGTGCTGTGCTGTGCTGTGCTGCACCTTCTGTGTGCTCCAGTCAGTGCGAACTAAGGCATGCTGGGAAGCCATAGGGACTCGTAATACGCACAATGGTTATGTCATCTTAAGGACTCTTACTATGGTTGATGACGATAAGAAAAAAACATTGTAGCAGGTGTGGTACAACCACAGCCAATGCCCATAAATTAATTAGTAATTTGAACTTAATGATCACACAATGAATATGCGTCTTAGATAATCTAGTAAAAACAAAAATCATTTAATTCATACAGTAGTGGCATGACTTGTTGTTGCCCCACCCTGACATCTTAACTTCGTCAATGGTTGCATTGGAAACAAGTAGAGACTCTTTCTGTATAGTATAAGTCATGTTAGAAACACGTATGACACATGGTGGAAGTCACATACTTGTACAGTGGTTGTCGTGTGGTTTTGAACCTCAAGGGACAGTTAAGGTGTGAAGGGTTATGTTGGAAATCAATGGCATCTCTTGCTGGGCGTATGGTTACATTTTAGGCCCCTTTCGGGAGCCTCGCTGTGTGTGAAGTGGTTCAGAGTGATGGGTGACTCACCACTAGCACGCGTGTGTATGAGTGAGATTGCTTAGTCAGAGTCCTGAGACATACGGTACACTGACAGTCTCCCTCTCGTTCAGTCTGAGCTGTGGTAGCTCCATTGGACCTGTGGAAAATATGCTTTATTAAAACACGTGATGGCAGCGCTTTGGTATTCCAGTAGCAGGTTGTGCACCGATTGTTCTCCCAGTGGAATCCTGATGAAACGGAATGGAATTTACGGTCTCCATGGCTCGAGTGTTCCAGAACACCTGCTTTTGTAGATGGGTTTGAGCATGATTACTGTTGTTGTAAACGTAAAGGTCCTCATGGTGGCTATACTCAAACCAGCCTTTGCATTATAATTCTTTAATTGAGTTTAAAACTCCGAAAACCCGTAGGAGAAGTTTTTTTGTTTTGTTTTGTGATGCTCACACACACACACACACACACACACACACACACACACACACACACACACACACACACACACACACACACACACACACCTCAAATAAATCCCCAACGTGCTCCATTCCTTATTGATGGCCTGAATGACAAATGGGCGAGGGTCAAGCCTGAGGTTGGGGCTCAAACCAACTGGGGGAGATTAATCTTATCTTTCAGGAGTTGTGTGTGTGTGTGTGTGTTTAGCAGTGGGACACTTCCTCTGCTAAAGAGTCAAATAACAGCCTCCAGTGTGGACTCAAGTGACCTCACTCACTCACTCACTCACTCACTCACTCACTCACTCACTCACTCACTCACTCACTCACTCACTCACTCACTCACTCACTCACTCACTCACTCACTCACTCACTCACTCACTCACTCACTCACTCACTCACTCACTCACTCACTCACTCACTCACTCACTCACTCACTTACTCGCACTCACTCACTTACTCGCACTCACTCACACTTTACTCTTCCCTTCACAACAGATACCTTTTCATGATCAGAAAAAGGAGAGCATGCATCTGAGAATAGAATGGGAAATAGAGGGGCTTGGCAAAGGAGGTGCTTACACACACACACACACACACATACCTGGTGTCCAGGTGTTGAGTGGATCTGGCAGGTGAGGCCATCACATGATGGAGTGAGCAGGTCTGTGTGCCATGGAGGTGAATCACAGCCTCGGACATCACCCCTCAGCTAGCCCCCTCCCATCTTTACTCACCCCAAATTACACAACTGTTCCCCACCCCCACCTCATCCTTTACACTCCCAAAACCCCATCACTGCTCCAACAACTTACTTTCCATTTTATTTACCCAGAATACCCACCCCCAAATATCCTCCAACCTTCCATGTCTCACAATCGTTTCCAGAAAGCCCCCGCTCCCTCTATATTTTAATCGTTGCCAAAGTCCCAGCTATTAGTCTCCAACCAGCCCACATCAAAAACTCTCAGCCCCCAATATTACTCACCCCTGACTCATATCCCCACTTACTACTCATCCCAATCAATCTCCTCCACCTTACTCACTTTACAAATGATACCCCCCTGCCCACACAATACAAAGCACAGTCACACAAAAAACACTCTCGCATGCCATCCCCCTTGGTCACCCTAATGTATCAGCCAACTCCCACCTCCACCCCCAAATCAATCCCCCATAATAGGGGTGTAAATCACAGTCTTCATGACGATACGATACGGTATCGATTTCTTAAATCAGGGATTCAACTTTTTTTCGATACTTAAGAATTCCCCACGATACGATGTGATTCGGTTCGATTCGATTTTTTCCAATTACTTTTCCACTACTATTGTGTTATGGAGCTAGGGCATTGCACAGGGGCCAGCGATTCGATTCTTAAGAATGCCCCACGATACGATGCGATTCGATTAAATCGCCGGCCGATACTTCCGATACATCGATGCATTACATCCCTACCCCATACACACATGTACTCACCTCAGCCAAGCTACCCTGACTCCAGGCCATCCCCCTTACTCACCCCAAACACGTCTGCCAAGTTAACCCTCTCATCACCACCCCAATACTCCAATCAATGGGCACGTTCGTGATGAAGCAGTGCTGCTTTTTCTAGGCAGTGCGCATGCACACTTTGCCAGTTTGATGCAACCAGAATGCATCAAACTGGCAAAGTGCGCATGCGCGCTGCCTAGCAAAAGCAGCACTGCTTCATCGCGATCGAGCCCAATCCCTCATACACCCTTACTCCCCTCATCCAAGCCCACATAGCCTACACTGGACTCTCACACAGCGCAGGCCATACCCCGGCCCTTACTTACCCCAAACATGCCTGCCAACCCTCTCACCACCACCACCCCTCCTTTCACCACTGTTGCCAAACTCTGACTCTCTCTCACACACACACACACACACACACACACACACACACACACACACACACACAGACACACACACACACACAGACACAGACACAGACACAGACACAGACACACACACACACACAGACACAGACACAGACACAGACACAGACACAGACTCACACACACACACACACTTGCTTGGCTCAGCTGGCCGGCGGACCGGAGTGACTGTCTCCGATGGAATGTGTAACGTCTCTACCAAAACTAACGGGTGACTAAGGGCTTCTCATAATCCATTCTCCATCCGCTCTCCGCTCTCCACTCTCTGTTGAATCGATTGCAGATTCTGGAATGTTTTCCCAAAGCTCTGTTCTCACTGTTCTCACCATTAGTTTGACTCTCCCCTTAAACTCTGCTGCCGTGTGTGCGTTCTCTGATTGCCCATACATATGACTTCTGGCTTCAGAAATTGTGTGGCCACCACTGCTCCTCAGACAAATTGTGTTATTTTGGTTGTTCAGGTTCGGATTGTTTATTAAGCTTTGGTGGAAGAAGACCCTGTTGTTAACTATATTTTTTGTGTGTGTGTGTGTGCGTGTGCGTGTGCGCGTGTGTGTGTGTGCGTTCATGTGCGCGTGCATGGAGAAGATCTCTGATTACATCATCAATGGGCTTAGGATCAGCAAAGGATATTGGAGACCATCTACACTACACTACAGCATGTTCAGGATGGATAACTCACACACACACACACACACAGACACAGACACAGACACAGACACAGACACAGACACAGACACAGACACAGACACAGACACAGACACAGACACAGACACAGACACAGACACAGACACAGACACACACACACACACACACACACACACACACACACACACTCCTGTCTCCACCTGCTTTTCTTCTTCCTTTTTTAAATTTAGTAGTCCTAGCGCTATATTTGACTTAAGCACAATCTAAACACATTATCTATTTGCTAAAACCCAATTATGATGACATTTCCTGTTACTGGAAAAGAAAATGATCACGACTTCCATCACAATACTTACTTAGTATTTGAAACTTCTCCCTAACTGATGTGGTAATTTATCCTCTAATCTTCACATTATGACATTCTGTAGAGTAGTAGTATTAGGCCTCTGTAAGAGTTTAGTTGTAGTCTTCTCTTTGGAGCTTCAAAACATAGGCCTCTGTAGTGCTATCTCCTCAGAACGTACATCCTGTTTTTTTTGTTGTTGCTCTTATCGCTCAGCTAAATGTCAACAAATGAAATGGCGAGCCTTGAATCCAAGTCGTCAGAGTACAAGCCGTGAATGTCTGGTAATCGTATAGCAAAGGCAGGAACTTTTTCCTCACATACCTAGGACAGTGTCTCAGCCATTAAAGATTGGATATTTAGTTAGACTCGTCTTCCCCACTATTGTGAGCATACTTCAATAATGTCGCAATAAAATAATAGCGAACAACACCTGACCTTCATGAGGCGAATAAAGCTCAAGTTTTGCTGTGATGTTATTTCGGTGAGGAGTCCAGCAGCTGTCTTATGACCATTGGGTTCTTTTTTATATATGTATATATATATATATTTTTTGGGGGGGTGGATTGTATGCCTTTATTTTGGTAGGACAGTTTTAGATGGTGACAAGAAGCGAGTGGGACACAGAGAAGGGGTGGGATTGGGAAATGACTCGAACCGGCGTCCCCGTAGTCATGCAAGCCCAAATGTGGGGGGCTTAGCACACTGCATCACAGCACCTCACCATTGGGTTCTTATCCAGGCTAAGAATCTAATTTTAGTGTCCCCGCTGAGATGTGACAAAAAACTGTTTTCCGTTTGAGAGAGGGTGTGCACTGTGCACTCATCCAAAGTAATTTTTTGCAGGTGTGGCTCAGACAATAGTGTCAGACAGTGGAAATCATGATGAGCTAGGCTAGGGGATAAAACATTGTATTTAAAAAAAAAACTAAATGAAGTTTATTTTTGGAATATGACTGCAGTGTGCAGGCAGACCTTTTTTTCCCAAAACACTTTCCAGACAATCACAAGGCCTGGAGGGTGCCAATTTCCCTGCATCGCAAGTAGGCAGGGAGGAGTTGTGTTAACTGCTCTCACCTACTCACTGTCTCAGTCTCAGTCTCTGTGTCTGTTAGGTCATTGTGACAAATGCACTGTGTGACAGCAGACCGATGTCAAAATACAGATGTGTCCTCCGTCCATGCTCGTGCACTAATCATTACACCCTCTGTGTTGTTGTGTAGGCCTGTAGACATTTGAATGTGTTTGAAGTGTATGCCTCCCTCTTTCTTCGCTTGGTTTACCAGACAGCTGTGTATCTGTCTGTGTATTTTTGGATGGGCCTTCAGACATTGAATTTATTCCTGTCATCATGTCTATGCTACCGTTTTCCTTACTTAGCCTACGCGCTGTCTATTTTGGCACAGATCTGCATCTGGCGCTGCGTCTGCATCAGGTGTGGACAGAGAGAGTGTCTATCTGTCTTTGCACACTGACCATCGATGTCTCACTCGGTCTACTCAATGTCTTTATCTTGGTCTACTCAATACTCTCTTTCTCTTTCTCTCTCTCTTCAAGTTATATATATATTAGGGCTGTAACGATATTGTATCGAACCGAGAAATTGTGATACGCAGAGTCACGATACTGTACTCTTTCTGTCTATCAAATTCATATTCATGGGTAGCATTACTCAAGTCAAAGGTGTTGCCAAAGCTGACGTACAATAATAATAATAATAATGATAAGGGGAAAAAAGAACAAACGACTCTCTCTATCTCTCTCCCTCCCTCTCTCTCTCTGTCTTTATTTTGGTGTAGGTCTGCAAAGGCACACTTTGTTTCAGACATGTCTTCTTGTCTCCCTTTTACTTGCCATCTTTTTTCTCTCAGTCTGTATGCGGCGTGTGTAGGTCTGCAAACAGACTTCACTCCGGGCATGTTCCACTCCTCTGTCCTCACTTGGCTTACTTACTCACACTCTCTCTCTCTCTCTCTCTCTCTCTCTCTCTCTCTCTCTCTCTCTCTCTCTCTCTCTCTCTCTCTCTCTCTCTCTCTCTCTCTCTCTCTCTCTCTCTCTCTCTCTCTCTCTCTCTCTCTGTTTTTGGTGCAGGTCTGCAGACTACAACACACGCACATGGTCCACAGTTGATGCCCCCAAAGTTGCTGCCAAGATGGCCTCCTGTACCTGTGCGTCGTGTATGGGGCATCTTTGAGGACGAGTGACTGGTGAGGATGAGGATGGTCAGCAGTGGTGCGAGGAGGAAGAGGAGGATGTCGTCAGTGCTAGGGAGGCTGTCTCAGCTGCTCCCACTGTTTACGCTGCTGCTGTTACTGCTCGGGACCGGGGCCACCGAGGCTAGACCTGCCGTCACTGAAGAAGGTATGTGATGCTAATGCACATAATTTTTTATTTATTATTATTTTTTTTTTATTTCAAGGATAAGCCCTTGAGAGCGGACATCTCACTTTAGAGAGGGTCTTAATGACGATACAAAAAGAAAATCAGGGCTTGAATACACAAAATAGACACATTCTCATCTCACAATCTCATTCACACATTTGCTCATGTTGCTCTCCAAACTACCCCACCACTCAGTGTACTACATTAGTTTCATTACTACATTAGATAGATATTAGGATAGCCTTTATTGTCCTCAAACTGAAATTTGTTTTTCACCACCATCATAACTTGTCACAGCCAAAATGAAGACGTAAAGCATGCAAGACAGCCAGGCATGGAGACACCACAGATATCACACAAATACATTTACACAAGGACATGAAGCACCATGCGTACATGCACACTCAGACACTGTCAGACAACATAACACACATAGCCACATATTAAGAATAATAATTAGAAGAATAATACATGGGTCTTATATTGCACCTATCATTAAAAAGGGAAAAAACTTCACAGGTGAAAACACATGTAGACAGTACAAACATACATTAAAAGGATAGACTAACATTGCATTATTACGCTTAGCAGACACGTCTATTCCAAAACGATGTACACCTTGTTGGTAACAGACGCTGGACTGGAAAAAAACGGGTGGAAAAGCCTTTTGCGCTATGCATTAAGAATTATTATTACACAGAGGCATTTCCACATTCCGCTTTTCGAGTATCACACAGTTCCTGGAGCAATGTGGGGTCAGGTACCTTACTCCTCAGGTCAACTGTCAAAGTCAGGTGTGTGTGTGTGTGTGTGCACTGCACCACCCAGTAGTCTATGCAGTGTGTTTGTGTGTGTGTGTGTGAGTGCGCATGTGCGTGTGTGATTTCACGGAATGTGTAACATTGTCCTTCTGTGTCATTCGCAACGGCTTCTCTCTAATCTCATAAGTAATGTAATTCAGAAGGCAAACCAGGGAGTGGCGTCAACCCAGCCAAGTGAAAAGAAAGACGGGGAGTTAAACACACACACACACACACACACACACACACACACACACACACACACACACACACACACACACACACACACACACACACACACACACACACACACACACACACACACACACACACACACACACACACACACACACACACACACACACACACACAGAGCGGTGAAACTGAATCTAGGAAAATGTCTTCTGGCTACATTCCAGCGCGGCTAGCTTGTGGGTGCCACCTTGTCCTCAGTCCGGATGGAGAAGCTTTGGGTGTTTCCTCTTGTTTTCTTTTGAAGCAAGAAAAACAAAACAATCAGAAAGTGCATATTTCTGTGTGTCTTGGTGTGTGTGTGTGTGTGTGTGTGTGTGTGTGTGTGTGCGTGTGTGTGTGTGTGTGTGTGTGTCTTGGTGTGTGTGTGTGTGTGTGGGTGTGTGTCCTGGTGTGTGTCCTGGTGTGTGTCCTGGTGTGTGTCCTGGTGTGTGTGTGTGTGTCTTGGTGTGTGTGTGTGTGTCTTGGTGTGTGTGTGTGTGTCTTGGTGTGTGTGTGTGTGTGTGTGTCTTGGTGTGTGTGTCTTGTTTGTTTGTGCTTGTTTGTGTGTGTGTGTGTGTGTGTGTGTGTGTGTGTGTGTGTGTGTGTGTGTGTGTGTGTTTGTGTGTGTGTGTGTGTCTTGTTTGTGTGTGTGTGTGTGTGTGTCTTGTTTGTGTGTGTTAGTATGTGTGTTGTCAGTGCTTGTGCCAGTGCCACCCACGAGAATCATAAACCTGCACGTTATAATTACAGCGAGTTTCAAATGGTTGGGTTTCTCTTCCTCTTCCTCCTCCTCCTCCTCACTCTTCCTCCTCCTCTCTCTTCCTCCTCCTCTCTTGTTTCATGGTCATGCCTTTACATAAATGAGAAAGGGTGATGCCTATACTCACTGCTGCTGACAGCTTTGGCTTGGCCCTAGACAAGAACCATATGAAAGACCCCCCTCCTCCCCCTGCTTCAATACATTCAGTGTAATGGGGACTCAATTCTGGGCCACCCCCCTCTCTCTCTGGGCCTGGGACAACTGACCCCTTTCTCCCCCCTTGTCTTCCCTCCCTATACTTCCTGAGAATGGATTGGGGGTGAAAGGGTTCCCATGTGTGGCCTGTAAACGTGTGTGTTCGTGCGTGCGTGCGTGCGTGCGTGCGTGTGTGTGTGTCTAAGCACCTCCTTTGCCAAGCCCCTCTATTTCCCATTCTATTCTCGGATGCACGCTCTCCTTTTTCTGATAATGAAAAGGTATCTGTTGCGAAGGGAAGAGTTAAGGCTTGACTTAACTCCAGGGAGGGGGAGCCATAATTTCAGTGTTTGAGAAAATGCGCACGCACACAAACACAGAGTTGAGACGTCACCACTGTGAGAGTCCTCCATATCGTGTTTCTGGAATTGAAAAAAGACTTGGCTTTATTTATCTCTCTGTCTGCCAGTCCTCAACATGGGCAGTATAGATGGTTATAAACACCAGCGTAGGAGAGGCCCCTCCATAACAGAAATGGGATAGCATTGCATTGCATTGCATTTTATGGGAAGCAGGACTAATTTCTCATTACCTTGATTTCATCACATTGCTTTACATTGGTGTTCATTGTGGTACCTGCTAATCCTCATTGATCCCTAATTTCTACTAAATGAAGTATAAAAAAGAACAAAATGTCTGCTTCAACCAGGATTTTCTGTTCCCACTTATTTTATGTTTCTGTGACGTTTCGGATAAAAAGGCTTCTTCAGATGTTTGTTCTTCTTCAGATGGATTTTTACCCAAACCGTCAGAGAAAAATAGAATAAGTGGCAGCAGAAAATCCCGGTTGATGCAGATTTGTTTTTTTCTTTTTATCTGTTCTATCATCTTTTTATTTATCTTCTCTTTTTATATATTTGTTTGCTCTGCTCCCAAGTCAGACGTTTGGAAGTGCAGGCTTTAACCTACTCTTTGCACTTAATATATGAAGTTTGTTACCCATTTGTTTTAAAAACTACTATGAAGAAATCCAAAATAAAGTATATCTACTTTACTCTCACAATTCTTTCTGACCCCAAACTACTTTTTTTCCCCTCTGCCACAACAACTATCCCCCCTCTCCCCCCTGCCTCCCTGTTGCTGAGTAATCCAAATGTCCACTTCCTGTGCGTGACCCTGCTGTCCACCGTGCTTGGCCCCACCGTAGCCGTAGAGACCTCCTGCTGCCGTGGTGACGGCCTCAGCTGTCAAGAGCTCATAAACCTTCTCGGCTGTCAAGCAGTGTTTATATTCCTTCTCTTCTCTTTCTGTTTCTCGATCTCTTTCACTCGCGCCTTCTCTCTCCTTTCTCTCGTTTTCCTTCCGCTTTCTTTCACTCTCTCCCTTACTCTTTCGTCCTCTCTTTCCTTCCTCGGCCTTTCCCTCTCTTTCTTTCTTATTCTCTCTCTCTCTCTCTGTCTCTCTCTCTCTGTCTCTCTCTGTCTCTGTCTCTCTCTCTCTCTCTCTCTCTCTCTCTCTGTGTCCTCCACTCTCCTCTCTTTTCTGTCTCTAAGGAAGGGATGAAAGTGTGACTCAGCATCATCCAGATGGTTATGCCCTGGGTAGTGCATGTCAAAATGTGCAGAGCTGAACATTGCCGTAACGCAAGTACTTCAGCCCCCCCTGCAAGCTACCAAGAATGGGCCTCCGAACGAAAAAAGAGAGCCTATTATCGTTGGGGGGAGCTGTTTCTTCCAAGTCAAGGGCTCATGTGGGCCCCCCTCCTCGTATGGGCCCCTCTGCCTCGCGGCGGCTGCGGGGGTATACTTTATGCCCCTGGAGCTGAAATGAAATGCTAACACACCGTCCTGAAAAGCAGTCATCATTAAGTCTCTTTAAAGGTGCACTGTGTAATATTTTTCGCAGTTTCTTTCCAGAATTCATGCTGCCCATGCAAATGTTATCTTTTTCATGAATACTTACACTACCACCACATCAAATGTTAAGTATTCTTCACTATGACTGGAAAAATTGCATGTTTCATACATGAAAAGGTGGATCTTCTCCATGTCTGCCATTTTGAATTTCCAGAAAGACATTTTTAGCTGCAAAAATGGCTGTACTTTGGGTCATACTAGTAATAAATATTAGTTTATTATTGGTAAACATTCATGAAAAGATCAAATTTAGCAATAGGCAACGCAGTTTCGATAAGCAGCATTGCATAAGTTGCATAGTTACCTATTTTGGCCACCATCCTACACAGTTCACCTTTAATATAGGCCTACTTGTTACCAAAATGGTATTTCCCCAAGTCTCTTAAACTGTTAATTAAGACTCTTGGTAATTCATAGCAATGTTGTCATGAAGTGGATGAGTTCAGCCCATTGGTACCAAACAGGACTCTAAATTAACTTTTTGCATCATCAGCCAAAATGGCTAGTAAATCTTAATCTTACTAGTCAGACATGCACTCACTTAATGGGTCAAAGTGGCCAGTAAGTTGGTCTTTTCTACCAGCCTAACTGAATTTTCACCAGCATTTGGCCGGTTGGCAGGTGTTAATTTAGAGCCTTGGTACCAAAGGATGGGAGTTGGTTTCCACATAGCTCATATACCCAGTCTACACGGGCCCTCAGAAGAAAGTGGAAAATATTTCTCCCAACCCAGCCCAAAGCTCCGTTCAGTCTCAGGGCTCGTGGAAGGAATCTGAACGTGGCTTTGTTTGTCTTAGCAGAGGGTTTCCACCTCAGGACTGCAAACATCCATGAACATTTGCATGTGTTTGTGAATCTGCAAATGCTCCTCAACTTATTTGACCCCTGAACGGAACTTGTGTGTGTGTGTATGTGCGTGCGTCTGTGATGAGGGGGTGGGTAGTACTGTTGGCCTAGATGGCCAGCTTGAAAGTTGTCCACCGTGACTAGAAGTCATTCCGAGGTGAGGCCCTGGGGAATCGCCTTTCCCGGCAAAATTCCTTTCACTCCAGATCTCACTTCCTGCTCAAAGGCAAAAGGGCTATGTCACTCATACAGAACAGAAAACATATGAGGGAAGCGTTTCAAAAGAAATTAACCTCTCTCTCTCTCTCTCTCTCTCTCTCTCTCTCTCTCTCTCTCTCTCTCTCTCTCTCTCTCTCTCTCTCTCTCTCTCTCTCTCTCTCTCTCTCTCTCTCTCTCTCTCTCTCTCTCTCTCTCTCTCTCTCTCTCTCCACGCACACACGCTATTCACATATGGACCCTGTTTGTAATGGTGGCTGCTCGGCTTTGTTTACATGCCTGCATAGAATCAGCAGGGCCGTACAAGGATACGGCTGCAGTATCCAGGTCTCACTGCTCAGTGTGTGTCCATGCCATCTCTGACCCAAACTTCTATCTATCCTAGTGATTCTCAAAGTGTGGTCCGCAACAGAGCTCAGGTGGTCCGCGTGGGGATTTCTACTTTTCCAAGACATTAGCACCCATATAACTGTCAGTTTAGTTTAGTTGACAGACATTGATCCATCAATATCCATGCCATCTCTGCCCCATACTGATGTCAATGCCCATGTCATCTCTGCCCCATACCTCTTTGCTACACACTTTTAACTATATAAAGCAGGGGTGCTCAACTAGAAACTGAAAAGGTCCACTCGCCAAATTTCGTATGTTTTCCGGGTCCAAAAAAGTCGCTACGAACCGATGCAGAAAATAGCCTCACTCGCTGGCCGCACTGGACTCTTGCTCACTCACTGAGTTGTCATAGTGATGATACTTTTATTTGTCATAAGACTGGCTTCGCAGAAATACACCTATAGATCGCATGGCAGCGAAATCTCATGTACAATTTATACATATTAAGTACAGATGGACTTTGTCTTGGTCCGGATGACATTGCGTTTGGGTCCGCATCCGGACCTGGGTCCGCCAGTTGAGCACCCCTGACATAAAGCATGCCCATGCCAATGCCATCTCTGCCCCAAGCGTCTATGCATAGCCATGCCCCTCTGCCAGATACCTCTATGTACGTATACTCATGCCTCTGTGCCCCATACTTCTGTCCCTGCCCATGCCTCTTGGAACGTACACACATTTACTCGGTTGGTGACATCATTGGCCAGGTAGAGGGCAACAAAAGTAAATCCAGTTAAAGTGGAAATGCAGTCTGAAACCCTGCTTGACTTTGCCAGATGAGAACCCCATAGTCTAAAGGTTGGCTTAAAAAACAAAAACAAAAAAAACAGCCGGGAAGTCTGTGTAAACATGGCGCTATTATAACAAAACAACCAGTAAGTTGTTCATCTGATACTTCTCTCTACTCAGGCATAGGGTCTGTAGCTGGAGGCCCTTACCCCATGCCTGGCAAGCTAGACTAAAACGGGTAAATATTAGTCTGGAATCTGCACTGCACATATGGCTGAGGGCTGTGGGTGGAACCAAACTGTTGTCGTTATGGTTCGAATTGTCTCTGCACTACTTTGGCCAATGCTAGTCAATTATCTTCATCCTCCCGTCCTCTTCTTTGGCCTCTCGTCTCTTGCTTCACTGTCGCCTCGCCTCTATGGAGAAAAATAAGTTTCTCTGCTGTCAACCAGGGGGCAGCCGTGGCCTAATGGTAAGGGAGGTGCTCTTAAGCTCAGAGGATTGCAGGTTTGAATCCCACCCTTACCTCTCCCTACACCTCCATCCTTGGCTAAAGTGCCCTAGAGCAAAGTACCTTACCCAGCATTATTCCAGGGACTATGGCCAATACCCTGTAAATAACTGTAAGTCGATTTGGATCAAAGCATCAGCTAAGTGTAATATAATAATGTAATAACCACCGCAGAACAACTTTATTCATTCAACATGCTGATTGCAAACGAGAGAGCGACTTTTGATTATTATTTTTTTGCAAGATATTGAATAAAGGCTTAAGTCATCAATGATGTTGAGCCTTGCGTGACAAGGCTGGAGGCCTCAGGAAAGGATGGGTGGACTAAGATTGATTTGTCTCTGTGCCCATTGCTGTATGTGTCTTGTTGCCACCGCCGCCCCATACGGCATGCCTCATGCCTTTCGTGTCCTCAGCCAGTGTTGCCAGATGTGTCTGATCAAATCCCACCCAAAAGGTTATGAAAATGTGCTAAATTCCACCCAATTTCAACACATTGCATTGATCTCTATGGGCACAAAACTGCAGAAAAAACGGCCAAATGGCCAATTTTTTCCTGGTTTTACCCGCAGACGGCCATCCCAAGTAACCCAATTGGGCGGGTAACCGCCCAATCTGGCAACACTGTCCTCAGTTGCTTCTACTGACACTGATTGAAGCCAGGAGCTGCTGCTCTCATCATCCCTTCTCCCTCGCACAGCCTCATTAAACGCGTTGTTTTGTTTATTTCCCCTAACATCCAACCCTTAGCACCCAGCCCATTTAATATACGACATGTTTCACCATCGCAATTGGAAATGCTGCCTCACAACTCCACACTAGACCACTCCTTCCATCCTTACACCCATGCACACAATTCTTTATTTGTGGAAAGAGAGGGGGGAAGAAGGAGGAAAAAGAGAGAAAGAAAGCAAGAGAAAAAAAGAGACTTGGTGCCAGTCTTGATTG
>NC_085859.1:42463643-42478643 GCF_034702125.1 Engraulis encrasicolus | reverse complement strand
CCATTTTAGCTGCAAAAATGACTGTACTTGGACCATACTAGAAAATATTTGTTTAATCTTAGTAAAGATGTAAAGATCAAATTTGGCAATAGGCAGCCGAATTTCAATGAGCAGCATGGTTGCAGTACCTTTTTTGACCATTTTCTGCACAGTGCACCTTTAAAGGGCCTCTTCGTGGTCATACTCCTTTCTCCCTCTCGGGTGTTTAAACTGCAAACCGTAAACACAGGGGTTTTGGGTCCAGTTTGGGTTTCATACATCCTGTGTCGTGCATGGCTGACTCTGTCTGACCGAAGGAGAACTGAACTGTGTTGAACTGATCTGATCTGAACTGAAGTGGTCGGACTTCTCTAATTGCTACAACATTGGCGTCTTTAGTTTATTCGACACCGTTTTTTTTTTAGACCTCCAATGGTTTGACTCGTTTCCGGTATCAATGTGGTGTCTGACCTTGTTATTTTAAATGTTTATATGAACCGTCCATTTTGTATAACTCCGGTATTTGGCGAAGATTTCATTGTTTAATGTCAATGGGGTGAAGTGTCAGTTGCATTTTCCCCTTCACATGGAAACAATCTTATGTTTGAAACGGATCTCCGTGGAATTTAGGACCGAACTCGAAAATGTTATGATTGTGATTAGGTCCTCCATTAACATGACTAATAGTTTGATGACAGTCATGACATCGATGTACAAAAAGACCTATAAATGATGAATTGGTCTTGGACCAATTGCTTCAATTACTCAATTAAGCACTTAGAGCTCAGTAGAATTCTACAACAAAGGAATTCTATGGAATTTCAACCCACCGACGGGCTCTTTAATTAAACTTTTGATTTACAAGTGTTTCACTAATTCAGTAATGACTCGTTTGATTAGTTGTAAGAAACTAACCTCTTTAATCTGTTTGAGTGAGTTTTATTTGTCCAACACCACACATTTTAAAGATGACATTTAATCACAAAACTTGAATTGTGAAGCTTTTGTCAGAAAAGCATTGTACTATTTGCCAAAGAACTCAGCAAACCTCCCCATAAAGCTGTTATAACATACTATATTATTCAATGTGACTTTATTGCAAGGCATTCTCATCTTGAACTAGGCCTACCCAGAAATGTGGGTTTGATTTGCCATCTAAATGAATGTATGAAAATACACTTCAAGTAGGTGCCCCCCAGCAAATCATACTGCTGTTCTTCATTTAGCATTTTGAGCTCTGTGGAACCAAAAACAGTTGTTTACTGAAAAAGAAGGCCTCCCCACATGCACACACAACTTTTTCAGATGACCAACTAAGATGGCAGCTAGCATGGTATGCTAATGTGGACGAGGGCCTCCTTTTTGACTAGCGTGGAAATGAACCCGGCCTGTCAGACAGCCCTAATCCTTGTCAACACAAGACCGTGACAGACGCACAAACCCTGCATCCGCCTGCGCCCCACATCAAAGCCACGGCGCGTTTACGGAGCGTTTACGGGATGTTTTTATAGCGTTCTTGCGGCCCAGTTAATAGCAGCAATGTTGACAGAAGCATATCAGTGCAGTGGACGGTATGCTAGCCCAGCCAGATCTGTGGTGACGGGAAGAGAGAGAGAGGGAGAAAGGGAGGGAAGAAAGGAGAGCGGGAGCAAGGGAGAGAGGGTGAGAATGGAAAAGGAGAAAGGGGCAAGGGAAGACTTGGAAGACTTCTGCAGAATGGCAAACTGAGTCTGAGAGGGAGAGGGCAAAAGAGGGAGTGAGTCAAGACTTACAATGTCGGAATACCAAACTAGACTGTACATGAAGGGAAACAGAAGACAAGACTACAACATGGGAATAGCAACATGGGAAAGTGTAGTTGATTTGTAAGCATTGCAGTGCACCATAAGCTCCTATATATGCCTTCTGCCTTTTCCCCGTCAGGGCGCTCTCCTCTAGCCCCCGCCCCCGTCCTGTTTGGGTTGTGTTTTGTTTTTTTGGAGAAAGTTGATCCTACCCCCCTGGCCCCTCTTCCTGCTGCGCTCAGGAGCGCTGTCAGACGCATGCAATCCAGGAAATACCTTTACTGGGCCCAGCCAGGGTCGCCATGGTTACTAGCCTTTGGAACCTGCCTCTTTAAGCCCCCCACCCCCACCCCCCCCACACACACACACACCCGCGCACCACAGTTTTCCTTTCTCTGTCTCTGTCTCTGTCTCTGTCTCTGTCTCTCTCTCTCTCTCTCTCTCTCTCTCTCTCTCTCTCTCTCTCTCTCTCTCTCCCTCTACTTCTTTGGCTTGTCTTTGCTTTGCCCCTCTATTGTCGAGGGGGTCTTTGTTTAGGAAGTTGCACACAGTCAGCAGGGGGGGAGGGATTACTTGGCAGAGGTCAGCCAATCAGCGGGCTGTAGTCTTCTGGCCCATCATCCTATGGCCATGAGATCTGAACTGAAAAAGACCTACAATAAGAGAACTGCAGTATATCACTACAACCATCACCAAACAGAGCTGGCCACTGCCACAGAAGAATGTTATCTCTTCCATGTTTTTCCTTAGTTCTTCTTGTCATTGGATACTTTTTTTCTTGTATATTTATGTATGCTGCTGGATGCTTTAATTTCCTTCGGGATTAATAAAGGTTTACTCTACTCTACTCTACTCTACTCTATTCTTCTTTGTTTGTTCTGGTCTGATTTAAGGGAAAGTTTCTCCTAGTGACCTAGTCCTTCATTGTAAAGTGAAGGCTTTTTATTCGTTAACTGCAACTTCGAACTAGTAAATGTAATGCTTTTCTTTCTTTCGACTCTTATTTTCATCCGTTTTGTTTCTCCGCTGCACCTCTGCAGTACAGCCACCGACTGGCTATTACGTTATCCCTGTGTAATTGCCATTGATTGATTGTGATTTGTCGTTATTCAAGAGCCTAACCACCGGAGCAGATAGACAAATGTGAGTAACATGCAAACAAGCACTTAACGGCACCGTGTTACGTACATGTGTGATTTGCGGTCTTGCATCTTCCACATAAAACTCCATTTCTCAATCCCCCTCCAACGTGTGTGTGTGTGTGCGTGCGTGCTTGCGTGCATGCATGTTTCTCTGAAGTGTGTGTGTGTGTTTTTCTGAAGTGAGTGTGTGTGCGAATGTGTGTGTCTTTCTGAAGTAAGTGTTTGTGCGTGCGTGCGTGTTCGTGCGCACACATGTGCGTGTGTGCGTGCTTGTGTTTGTGTGGTCTTCCATCTCACACATCAACCCTGATGTCGGCCAGAAGATTTAAGGGGCTGCGGGGCTGTCTGTGTAAAAGCCTGTTCGCGCGGGCAGGGTAGGCAATGGTCCCTAAGAGCTGTCACCGTGTGCTTTTGTAGCAGCCAGAAAACAGCCTGCTGATGGATGGCGTGTTGCTGTAATTGACTTAGCCCACCCTTAGTCCCTTCCTTTCTCCTCACCGCCTTTCTCCTCACCTCCTTTCTTCCTTCTCGTTCCTCCCTGGTCCCTTCTCATCTGTTCTCTCATCTCCTCTTCCTCCTCCATTTTCTTCACTTCCTTTACTTTCCTCCTCTCATCTCTTCTCTCTCCAGTCCTCCTCTTCATTCTCTTTGCCTCCTCCCTTCTCATTGACCCCTCTCTCCTCTCCTCTCCTTCCTTCTCATCTCTTCTCTTTTCTCCTCCTCTCTCCACTCTCCTCTCCTCCCCATCTCTTGTCTATCTTCTTATGTCTTGTCTATTTCCTTGCCAAATCTTCTCCTCTCCTCTCCTCTCCTCTCCTCTCCTCTCCTCTCCTCTCCTCTCCTCTCCTTTCCTCCTCTCCTCCTCTCCTCTCCTCTCCTTCTCTCCATCTCTCCATCTCTCCATCTCTCCATCTCTCCATCTCTCCATCTCTCCATCTCTCATCTCTCAGTCTGCTACTTTCCCACCTATCCTGTTTTCACCTGTCCTGGTCTCACCTCTCCCCTCTCCTTTCCTCCTCTCCTCTCCACTGTCCTCTCTCCCGCTGTGTTGATATCATCCAAGGGAACTGGGTTTGGTGTTTAGAAGGATGTTATTGGTGCGCTGTTTGGGATGGGGGTGTATGGGGGTTGGTGCATTTGTTAGTGCTACTGGTCATATCTCCGTACGAATGGAGATGTTATTGGGGTGCTCAATGCTCAGTATGTGCGTGTGTGAGGGGATGGTGTCGTTCAGGTGTGTGTGTGTGTGTGTGTGTGTGTGTGTGTGTGTGTGTGTGTGTGTGTGTGTGTGTGCGTGTGTGCGTGTGTGCGTGTGTGCGTGTGTGCGTGTGTGCGTGTGTGCGTGTGCGCGTGTGCGCGTGTGCGCGTGTGCGCGTGTGCGCGTGCGCGCGTGCGCGCGTGCGTGCGTGCGTGCATGCGTGCGTGTGGTGTTGAGGTGCTTGTTGCTGGTGTTTGTAAGGGGACAGATGTGCGTTTGTCTCAGGTACCCCCCTCTATGCCCCTAAACCTATTTCAGTGTTGGGGTGCTGGCTGTTGTGTGTGTGTGTGTGTAATAGATGAGTGTTTGTCTCAGGTGGCCTCCCCTGTTCCCCTAAACCCATTTCGGTGATTAGATTTGCCCGTCCCCTCTCAAGTTGCGCCCCGCCAGCCTCGCCATTGGCCTGTGACTAATTCAGCGTCCAATCGAATTTTGCGAGGAAGCAGTCGAGTTGATGGTGTTTGTGTGTGTGTGTTTTTGTGCAATGTTGAGCTGCTGGAAGGTTATTGCTCGGCCCTGACAAACACAAAGGGGGGTACACACACGCACGCACGCACGCACGCGCACGCACACGCACACGCACACGCACACGCGCACGCACACACACACACACACACACACACACACCACACACACACACACACACAGAAAGTATCGCCCAGTTCTTTGAAAATAATAATTGCCTACACATGCTTCAAATGCTATTTGGCTGTAGTGCCTTACATTTTCGGGTAGCGACAACTGTGTTGATCAGATAATAAGAGGGATTAGCTGACATTGATTTCATCAGTTTTTACCGAAATTTTGTGTTTAACGTTCAGCATTTTAAGAATCGTGCTTGAGCAGAATTCACCGGTGATGGGCTTCTATCTGCGCCCACTAAATACCCGGTCACTTAAGTGTTTTAGTTTATTACTTACCTGTTATGCTAATTTTGTTTCCACTTGAAATCCTGCCTTCACCAATGTAGTAACTGTGATCAGTTAGGTCGTTACTGTGGAAACGGTTCAATGAATGGGCAGAAAGTGAAGAGGGGAAACTATCAGGGAAGACAAAACGTTGTCTCGAAATTGAAGTTCTTTTTCTCATGCTGATGTTTCGAGACTTGCTTCAGTACATTGTTGTTTGTGGTGGTTTAACTCTGTCTCCATTGACTTTACTGCTTGAGAGTTAAAGTATGCCGGTACACACTCTGTACCAGTACCCAACTTGACTAGTTTACAAGTAAGGGAGCAGAATGGGGAGACAGTCGACTTTGCACACCTTGGATGGAACTTGCAACCTAAAACTCTCACATGATCTTACTGCTCAGCAGATCCAGAGATGAGGAGAAGGAAAATGTTTACATAATTTCTATGTTTCATTTTTCATTATATGTCTGGGAACACTTTTGAATAACGGTCCCTTAAGTTTTTCTAACACTTAATAAACATTTATTAATTAACTGGCTATAAACAAAACATTTTGTTGGACCTGCTGGACACTTCTATATGCAGTGGTTTCATCCAGGGTTGTAGCAGCAAATATTTGGGCCCTATATACAATCGGCTCCAATGAACCCCCCCTACCATACATCTTCATAAATCGAACTGTTTGTGGCCCTGTCGGAGCCCAACAGGTTCCGCCTGGCCGATCCATTTCCTTTGCACACTGCACATGCGCAGTATGACGTATACGGAAGAGAAATTGCCTGATCTGTTCCGTTAATTTTTTACTTTGTCGTTTTAAGTGTTTATTTTGCAGGAGGAAGTTTGCGTTTTAAACTGTCTGTTTTATAATAATACAGAACCGTCACAGAAACGCTAAATAAGGTCAGCAACTGGTCAGCTAACCCAGTGGTTCTTAACCTTTTTTTCTTAACGCACCCCCTTACCTGTGCCCAAGACAAGCCGCGCACCCCCAACCCAAACTTCTACACATGTATACGCACTAAAAAAGGATTTAAGTAATTCATTACAATGACTCTTGCTTGAGACATTAATCAATACCTTAATGACTTTACATGGGGACCAAAACATGTTAAAATTTGGTTTTGATTTGGCCTAATTGCAATGTTCGCTATAGAATTTTAGTCACAACCTCAACACAAACAAAATTCTGTGCACCCCCTGAAATCTCTGGCGCACCCCCAGGGGGTGCCCGCACCCCAGGTTAAGAACCACTGAGCTAACCAACTAACTATTCAGAACACAATATCACGTTATTTACAGCGATGAACGGCATTTGGTGTGAAATAACGATATAAAGTAAAGGTATAACATAAATATATAACATCTCTCTTTGTGTTAATGTTCTGGCGGCTGCAAAATAAACATTTAAAACGTGAAACTCATCAGGGAACGAATCGGGCAGGCGTTACGCGTTGGGCACCTACATCCTCCCCTAAATACATGGGGCCCTTGTGACTCAGTCACACTGTACCCCCCTAAACGACACCCCTGGTTTCATCTCTCTTCCTTTATGGAGGAGAAACTTCGATGACCGATGTGGCTCCATCTGTGCTATATCCTTGGGCTGTGTCCGTTGGCAGCCGTGGCCTAGTGGTTAGAGAGTTGGTTTTTCAATCTAGGGGTTTCAGGTTCGAATCCCCCCTGACCTCTCCCTACATCTCCATCCATGGCTGAAGTGCCCTTGAGCATGGCACCTAACCCTGTATTGCTCCAGGGACTGTAACCAATACCCTGAAAAATAATAACTGTAAGTCGCTTTGAATAAATGAAAGCGTCAGCTAAGTGCAATGTAATGTAATGTAATGTAATGTGCTGTATCTGTTGTATTGACGTCCTTTTTTTGCCTCTTCTCCAGAGCACCCCGTCGAGGAGCCCATCCTGCAGCCGGGCCTGCCCACCAATCAGAGTGCAGCGCTGGGCAGCGATGTGGAGTTCGAGTGCAAGTTGTACGGTGATGGGCAGGCATACATCAAGTGGCTCAAACGCATAGAGGTCAACGGCACCGATGGACAACCCCCCGTCCGCGTGCTCAAAGTAGGATTACGGGTCTTTTTCTTTTCTATTAAGTTTTTTTCCCCTCTCGCGTGTCATTCCTGCTTTCTTTCACTCATTCTCTCTCTCTAGGTAGGGTAAGGCTTCTTCCTTCTTTTCTTTCTTTCTTTCTTTCTTTCTTTCACCGTTGCTCATTCTCTCTCTCTCTCTCTCTCTCTCTCTCTCTCTCTCTCTCTCTCTCTCTCTCTCTCACCTCTTTCTCTCTCCCCTACCCCCCTCTCTCTGCCCTCTCTCTCGCTCTCTCGCTCTCTCGCTCTCTCGCTCTGTCTCTCTCTCCCTCTCGGCCCTCTGCCCCTGCCACCCTCTCTCTCTCTGCTCTCTCGCTCTCTCTCTGCCCCTCTGCCCCCCCTCTCTCTCTTCCCTCTTGCGACCTACCGCCCCCCCTTTTCTCTCTGCCCACTCTCTCTCTTCCCTCTCTCTCCCTCTGCCCACCCTCTCTCTCCCTCTGCCCACCCTCTCTCTTCCCTCTCTCTCTCTCCCCTCTGCTCTCTCCTGTGCCGTCCTAATAAGGTGTTGCTCCCCCTCCTCATGCCATCTCGTGGTGTTTCTCTCGCTGCCTGCCTGCCTGCCTGGTCTTCAAAGTCCTGCTCTGCACTGCTCTGCTCTGCTCTCACATCATGCATGCAGTCTAAATTCCTTGGCTGCTGTTTTGTTTTTCCATCGCGCTCCAAAAGCAAACCCCCTTTTCTGGTTCTCCGTTTCTGCATTTCACTCTGTCTCTTTATGGTTTTTCTCCTTTCTGCCCCCCCTTTCAACAAACACTGGTTGTCTGTGTGAATTTAAAAGAGAGTTTTCTTTTTCTATGTTATCCCAACATCTCAAATCAATCTTCCAAGCACAACAAGCGTGCAACATTTTACTGCTTTTGTTTTTCCGCCCACTCTGCACTGCTGGTGTTGTGTTTGCCTGCTGGCTCGCCTCTCTCTTGGGGCCAGTTTGGATAAAAGTCGGATCGGATGAAAGGGTCTCGTAAATGTAATGTAATGTTGCAGTGTAATGCTTGGGCTCCTTCTGCACGCACGTCATAGTCTTGTGAATGTAATTTCATGTAATTAATGTAATGTAATGCTCGGGGTCCTGCTGCAGACATCTGAATCTTGTGTAATTGATTACATGTAGTGTAATATATTGTTAATTAATTACATGTAGTGTAATATATGATGCAATGCTTGGCTTCCTACTGCACTCCCCATAGTCTTGTGAATGTAATTTCATGCAATATAATATGTAATGTAATATGATGTAGGTAATGCTTGGGCTTTTTCTGCAGATGTCGTAGTTGTGCGAATTTAATTAAATGTGATATTATTGTAATATAATGCCATGTAATGTAACTGGGCTCTTTCCACTGAGGTCTGGGCCCGATACAACACCATGGGGAAGTGAATGTAATTAATATCTTATCATTTAATTCAATGTCATCTAATATGTAATGTAATTGGTAGAGGTGCACCGAAATGAAAATTTGTGGCCGAAACCGAAACCAAAAAATAATTAATCACTTGGCCGAATACCGAAACCGAAACGGAATATTACAATTCAGTTAAAAGTTATCGTAAGTTAGGGTTTTCACTATTTTTAAATATTGCTTAAATCTACGGCTTACAATAAATGTTTAGACATATTTTTGAAATAAAATAAATGTGTATTTGAAGTCTTCAAATGTTGGAGTAGAGTTGAAATTAGTGTAATTCATGCCCATTTTCAATTAATTTCCTAATTTCCTATTCGGCCTCTGAATCGGCCACGCAATTGTCTTTCGGACGAAAACCGAAAGTGTATTTTTTCTCGTTTTCGGACGAATATTTTCTGCGGCCGATATTTCGGTGCACCTCTAGTAATTGGGCACTTGCACCCATTATTGCTAGTTTTAAATCCAGACTGAAGATGACGCTATTCTCAGATCCCTTCCCTTAGCAGCTCTAAATTATTTACATTTTCTTTTTGTTCCTAATTATTTCATATCTCATTTTAATGTTTTGTTTTGCTTTGATTCTTATATTTCATGTTTTCTTTCTCTATTTCATGTTTTCTTTATAACTTTACTTTTATTTTTTGCAAAGCACATTAAACTGCAGCTGTGTACACTGTGTGCAGAATTATTAGGCAAACATGTTTTTTGACCATATTGTCCATTTTAAGCGTATTTTCTGCCACCAACCTTTATGAACATGAAAACCTATTGGATTTAAGCATTCCAGATCATGCATATGTGTATAATAAGATGGGGGTGTGATCAAAGGAGCCCAACACCCAATATCCGGTGTGCATAATTATTAGGCAACTTTGCTTTCTTCTGGGAAAATGGGCCACAAAATAGATCTAACAAACTCTGAAAAGTCTATAAACAATTTTGAAGTCTTCCAGAGGGATGTGGCTCTCTTGAAATTGGCAAGACGTTGGTCACGTTAGCACAGAAGTATCAAATGCACCGTTGCAAAGTCATCAGTCTCACATGAAATGTCACTGCCAAATATTTGAAGAATTTAAGGTGAAACTACAAGAAAATTATTACCCTGCAGTGCTATCATATTCCAGAATGCAAACTTACATCAGGTGTCCAGAAGAACAGGTTGTTGAGCACTCAGAGACAAAGCAAAGGTAAGAAGGGATGACACCAGACAACCATTTAACAAGTTAATTAAGTCAAGACTGGGTCAAGAAATACCCTAGGACAGAGTTTTTAAAGGTATTATGGACTGGTGAAAGTGACTATTGACAGACAGGGTGGATGAGCCCATAGCTGGATCTGTGAGGGAAAAGTTTGCAACTTTCAAGAAGACAATGGTATTTATGCAGTATTCTGCTGGCATTTGAGTAGAACTCAGGAACTCATCTGAGTGTGCACATTACCGATCTAGCCATGGGATCACCGATCTGGTCCATTAACAGTCACTTTCACAAGTTCATAAAACCATTGACAAAATTCTCTAAAGACCTTTCTTGACCCAGTCTTGACTGCATTTCTTGTTGAGTGGTCTTCAGGTTTCAACCTGTTTTACCTTGGTCATGTCTCTGAGTGCTGAATACAATGTTCTTGTGGACACATGATGTAGGTTTCAGTTCTGGGATATAACAGCACTGCAGGGTAATCATTTTGTGGTAGTTTGACCTTCAATTCTTCTCAATCCGGCAGTTACTTTGTGAGCACAATGCATGTGACACTGATGACTTCGTAACGGTGCATTAGACGGATATGACCAATATCTGGGCAATTTCAAGACAGCCACATCCCTCTGGAAGACTTCAAAATTGTTTATAGACTTTTCAGAGTTTGTTAGATCTCCTTTGTGGCCTATTTTCCCAGAGGAAAACAAAGTTGCCTAATAATTATGCACACTAATTTTGCCCTGATATAGGGTATTGGGCCCCTCCGATCACATGGTCTCTTATTATACCAATATGCATGACCTGGAATGCTTAAATCCAATAGGTGTTCATGTCCATAGAGGTTGGTGGCAGAAAATATGCATATAATGGACAATATGGTCAAAAAACATGTTTGCCTAATAATTCTGCACACAGTGTATGAAATGCGGTGTACAAATAAACTTGCCTTTGCCTTGCCTCTTTCTGCAGCGTTCTGGGCCCCATACGGCACCACGAGGATGTGACTGTAATTGAATGTAATCTAATGTCATGTAATATAATGCAACTGGGGTCTTTCTGCAGCGTTCTGGGCCCAACACCACAGAGAAGGACCTGGAGGTGCTGCAGCTCCGCAACGTGACCATGGAGGACGCTGGGGAGTACATGTGTGTGGTGGACACCGCCGCCGGCCAATTCAGCCACTCCGCCTGGCTAACCGTTTACAAAGGTGCCTAATAATAATTGTAATAATATAAATATGATGATGATCACAATAACCATTTTGTTTTTAGTAGAGAAGACTTTATTGCCATGCAAGAGAACCACTGCATTAGTTTGATAAACATGTGCTTCTGTGTGTGTGTGTGTCTGTGTCTCTCTCTTTGGAACAGATCCCCTGACGTCATCTGAAGATGATGAGGATGACGATGATGAGTCTTCATCTGAGGAGACCAAGCTGTCTAGCAGTCAGAAGCTGATGCGTGAGTATTTTTGGATTTTGATAATCACGATGATAATATCCATTTTGAGGAGCATGATCACGCGTGTGATTAGAACATTAGCAACAAACACAAAGGACGCAGTAGAATGTTCTGTACTGTAGAATGTTGTAACATTCTAGAAGTTACTTCTTCAAAGAATAATGACGATGAATGAGGATGATGACTGAATTTGTATGACAAAGTTCATACAACAACATGAAGCTTAAAGTATTTCCACATTTTGGCAGGACTACATAGGAAGGCGTTTTTTTGGTGTACATTTCCCCCGTCCACGTCTGACCATGTAGAATACAGATCTTAGAGAGAGATCTTAGAGTATTTATTCCACTGCTCTCCAACAGCGAACAGGGAGAGGAAAACATCTTTCAACGGGCCATTTCTCAAATGCCATAAATTATGGGTCACTGGAGCACTGGAACTGAAAATACACTTCAGCTCAATCCATGTAGCCAGCTATTATGACCATAACTACATGTACCCCAAGATGTCATTTAGAGTTTTATTTTCCTTTGTTTTTTGTTTTTTTTTGTTTATATCATTATCATATCCTTCTCATTTTGTAGTGGGCGACACTGTATATGCTTATTATGGATATCCACATGAAAAAGCTCTGCATTGCTGTTAGGAGACCTATACGTGTAATTGGCCCTAGGTTTACATTTCATCCTGGCGCTGTATTACCCCACTGGCCAGTACATGGTTGGATGTAAAACAAAAACAAATGTCAGCACTGGGCATCCAGTTTCATCAAAGCGTCTGTGGTTCTCTGGTCTAGAGGGGACTGTTGTTGTTTTCGCCCACTACAGTTTTCCATCATATTCTTGTCTGTATACAATAATTATGCTATGATTACATCTGCCAAGGAGGTTATGTTTTCGGTCGCGTTGGTTTTGTCTGTCTGTCTGTCTGTCTGTCTGTCAGCAGGATAACTCAAAAAGTCATGAACGGATTTGGATGACATTTTGTGGAGTTGTTCTGAATTACAAAAGGAACAAGGAACAAGGGATTACATTTTGGTGGTGATGTGGATCACAATGTGAATCCAAGAGTTTTTTTTTTTTGGTTCTACACCAGCGTTTCCCAACCTGTTTTGTCTTGTGTACCCCCAAGCCTTTTCGTTGTGCCATGAGTACCCCCTAACTCATGTTCTAAATCACTTTCTCTATCCCAAAGTAACTAAGGGCCATATATTTGCTAAAATTTATTTTTTCCAAGTACCCCCTGCAGTGTGCTCGCGTACCCCTAGTGGTACACGTACCCCTGGTTGGGAACCACTGTTCTACACCATTGTGGGATAGGGCAAATGTTGACATTCCAGTTACTAACTCCACAAAAACATAGCAGAAAGAATTTGGGTGTAACATAGTCAAATGTTCTATGGAACAGCTTCCTTGGCAGAGGTCTGCACTCTCGGAGTGCATTTCTAGTTGAGCATACTTTTGAAATTCAGAATGGGTCTGTGCTGCTGTGCTGCTCCTGTCTGAATACATCAAATCTACAAGCCTTCAAACCTTACGTTTCCCTTCAGAATAAGGCAAACTGTGGGGGTTATGACAGCTCTTGATATTTTAGAGTTAGTGGTGGTGAATAAGGTGGTGTGAGAGAAATATTATCTGAACTTAATCTCTTAATCTCTGTCTCTCCGTACACTGTGGTCAACACACTCAACATAGTGGTCAAGTCTGGTTTACGGCGTGTTAGTCATCTTCATTCAAGCGCTGGTCCTTTTCTCATGTTGCACTGTGCTTACCACAACACTCCGCATAGTTACATTACATTACACTTAGCAAATGCTTTTTATCCAAAGTCACTTACAGTTATTTAGATACAGGGTATTGGTTACAAGCCCTGGAGCAATGTGGGGTTAGGGGCCTTGCCAGTGCTCTAACCACTGAGCCATGGCTGCCCACATAGTAGCATAGTAGGAGCCTTGTCTGATTTACAGCCAGTGTTGCCAGATTGGGCGGTTACCCGCCCAATTGTGCTACTTGGGATGGCCGTCTGCAGGTAAAAACAGGAAAAATTGGCCATTTGGCATACTTGGGATGGCCGTCTGCAGGTAAAAACATGAAAAATTGGCCATTTGGCATTTTTTCCCCTGTACTTTTTTGCCCATAGAAATCAATGCAATTTGTTGAAATTGGGCGTAATTTAGCGCATTTTGGCGTTTTTTTGATCAGACACATCTGGCAACACTGTTTACATCATGTTAGTGTAGTGTTCAGTGGTCAGGGTGAGTCAGACGGGCTGTGTGAGTTGTGGTGAGTAGAGCTGGTGTTGTAGCACTTGAAACCGCCAACCACCACCAATATGAGTCACTGACTTGAAGAGTCACGATCGAAAAGAGAAACAGGTGTCTGGCGATATTGGACTAATGACGATAGAATTACAGCCGGTTGTCTAAGAATCAATAATCACATCAATAGATGTGATGACGATGGAAGCCGAGTTAGTTGCCAAACAAGGCCAGTTCAATTAGTTTAGTGTAATGTTTAGTTGTCAGGGACGGTGCACAAGATTTAGCTAGATTATAGACACAAGGCTAATTTCCATCTGTAGTCCCTGGGCAGCAATTGATGTTAGGTGAAGAAAAAAAGTATTGGTGAACTAGTGGCTAGTAAACATGAATACAGCAAGCAGACCTCAGTGCTGACGACAGACACACAGCTGTTCGGCATTTGCAGACCTAGACACAATAGAAACACATTTGTTTGGCTAAACAGGACTAGTCAATATAGAAGCACATTTTGTTTGGCTAAAGGATAGAAGTATACAGGCAAAAAATACCAGTAGTGGCAAAAGAAATCCAGTCGGTCTGTCACCAACAGGAGTAGTCACGATAGAAATGTTCTGCCAAACAGGAACGAACCTTGAGGAGAGCACAGCAACAGCAAGGGGATTAGTAACAGCAGTTTTATGTTTATTAAACGGGCTTCACTCACTCATGTGTGACCGTGTTCCATTTGCTGTTGATGAAATCAGGCTGGCCCACTAGTGTGTGAGTGTGTGTGCGTGCGTGCGTGCCTGTGTGTGTGTTTGTGTGTGCGTGCGTGCGTGTGCGTTTGTGTGTGTGAGTGTGATCAGGCTGTGTGTATATGTGTGTTTGCTAGTTCTCCTCACCAACACCCTGTCTGGTGCCTTTCTGCCTTGCCAAGGGGCTGGCAGTTGGGAAGCCTGGGCATGCTATGCCTCTTGCGCTTTGGTACTAGAAGAAGGCCTTTAAAAGTGTTTTTTCTCAAAAATGTGTGTGTGAAGTTAGTTAACTTGCATATTCCATACACTCACTCTGGGATATTTGTTACATATGCAGTACATGTACAAACACTTTCAAAGAGGGCTCAGCCTGCCAACATATGTGAGTGTACAGTGAAAATACAATGACCTCTTACCATCCTTTTCCTCTCTCTCTCTCTCTCTCTCTCTCTCTCTCTCGCTCTCTCTCTCTCTCTCTCTCTCTCTCTCTCTCTCTCTCTCTCTCTCTCTCTCTCTCTCTCTCCCTCTCTCCCTCTTTCCCTCATATGACAGCCATGGCACCTCAGTGGGCTCAGCCTGATAAGATGGAGAAGAAGCTTCATGCCGTTCCGGCCAGCAAGACGGTCAAGTTCCGCTGCCCCGCGAGCGGCAATCCCAACCCCACCCTCAAGTGGTACAAGAACGGCAAGGAGTTCAAGAGGGACCAGCGCATTGGCGGATTCAAGGTAAAACACAAAGAACCAAATTAATCGACAATATAAATATGGCAGG
>NC_085859.1:42431143-42456143 GCF_034702125.1 Engraulis encrasicolus | reverse complement strand
ATCAACCACACCTACCAGCTCGACGTCGTAGGTCAGTGGACACATAGCTACCTGCATAGCTACTTACTTACTTTACTTAGGCCTTTAAATTCTCGTAGGAGCGTAGGGCGTTGGAGAAAGCATCAACCACACCGACCAGCTCGACGTCGTAGGTCAGTGGACACTTGCATAGCTACTTTACTTATTTTTACTTAGGCCTTTAAATTCTCGTAGGAGCGTAGGCCATTGACAAAAGCATCAACCACACCTACCAGCTCGACGTCGTAGGTCAGTGGACACATAGCTATTTACTTTCTTTACTTAGGCCTTAACATTCCGATAGGAATGCCACTTTTTCTTTTGCTCGGGCAGTTGCATGTCTGTGGCTTGTTTGGTTAGATCACATAGCTAGTCTGCATCTTTTATTTTATGTTGTGTTTCATTACGCTTCTTACAAGGATGCTTGTATCCAAAGCGATTTAGTTATTTGACAGGGTATTGGTTACAGTCCCTGTAGGGTTAGCAGGGTTAGGTGCTGTGCTCCATGGCACTTCAGCCATGGATGGAATTGTTGGGAGAGGTCAGGGTGGGATTAGAACCTGCTACTGTCTGATCATAAGATCACTCCCCCAACCGTCAGGTCACGACTGCCCCATTTTTGCTGTTTTTCTTCTGTCTTTACTTACACACACAGCCAACCTTTTGATTTTATTTCTTTACTGTGTTTTGGGTGCTTTGCAATATGTGTGTTAAAGCCACACCAGTCAGTTTTCATCTACGTCTGCCATATGGGTTGGAGGCAGGATTGTCTTTTATTATTCTCAATGTGTCCAGATATTTCAAGTTTTAAGTTTAGTTTAAGTGTTTTATAATAGGCACAGCCAACATAATTAAGAGCTCAGTATTTTGTGTTGACAGACAGAATTATATGCAACACAGTTCTCACATATTCACACTTGGGTAAGACGTGGTGGAAAACCGTTTTCATTTATAGGAACAATTAGTCATCCATTCTGGATGATACACAAAGTCTGCATAGTGTGTGAGATATACAGTTAGGTGAGAGGAGGCTAAAGAATCTAACACACACACACACACACACACACACACACACACACACACACACACACACACACACACACACACACACACACACACACACACACAGACACACACACACAGACACACACACACAGACACACACACACAGACACACACACACACACACACACACACACACACACACACACACACACACACACACACACACACACACAGTTGGAATCACAGTGAGGTCACATTGAAACACTAAACTCACCTTGAGTTCACACTGAAATACTAACACACACACACACACACACACACACACACACACACACACACACACACACACACACACACAGCAGCCAGTCTGCTTGCATCACGCCCCATTGGTCCGGTAAGGTTTCCCGAGGCCATGATATCACCTCCATAACCTCGAACGCTCTGATCTGATTGGTTCTGATGTTGTGCTTTGAGTACGGGCCTAATTTGGCCAGTCTCGAGCTGAGGCGCCACGATACACACACACACGCACATACACACGCACTCTCACACTCCCTCACACACACACACACGCGCACGCGTGCGCACACACACACACACACACACATGCACACACGCGCGCACACACACACACACACACACGCGCACACACGCGCACACACACGCGCACACACACGCACACACACACATGCACACACACTCTCTCTCACACACACACTCTCTCACACACACTCTCTCACACACACACACACTCTCAAAGCTATGCAACACTGATCAGGGCCTCAACATGCTGCTTCCATGCCAAGTTTTTCCGCTTCATTAACAGTGCTCGTGTTTATCGAACATCAGAAACTCAAGGTCAACTTTTTCTCTTTCTTTTTTTGTTCTTTCTGTTTTTCTTTTTCTTCTGTTCTTGTAAGCAGCTTTTAGCTCCTGGACCTCGGTCAACTTATTACTTTATTTTTAAAAAAAAAAGGTTTTCAAGCGAAACACTAGTTTAGGCAGCTGTTCCCGTTTCTACAAAATGGCCGCAATTACAGCAGCGGATATACCGCTAGGATAAATGCCTCTATGGGGATCAATTAGATCTTAGCCGCGAGATTTTAGTGATTTTTCAAAGATCCGAGGTGCGTTAGTCTGAACATATACCAGACATACTATAGTTGGACTTGGCTGTGATGCATATCTAATAATAGACCTAATATAAACACTGTATTTGTGTGTGTATTTGTGTGTGTGTGTGTGTGTGTGTGTGTGTGTGTGTGTGTGTGTGTGTGTGTGTGTGTGTGTGTGTGTGTGTGTGTGTGTGTGTGTGTGTGTGTGTGTGTGTGTGTGTGTGTGTGTGTGCGTGCATGTCTTTGTCTGTGTGTGTGTGTCTGTGTCTGTGTTTGTCTGTGTGTGTGTGTGTCTGTTTCTGCGTCTGTGAGTGTGTGTCTCTGTGTGTGTTTGGTCGGATATGCATGTTCCTGTGTGTCTGTGGATGTTTGTGGCATATCTGGTCTGGTTGAATGTGTGTCTGCATGCATGCGTGCGTGCCTCCGTGCGTGTGTGTGTGTGTACGTGCAAATGTGCGTGGCTGTTCCTCCCCACAGAGCGGTCCCCCCACAGGCCCATTCTCCAGGCGGGCCTCCCCGCCAACCGCTCAGCGGTGGTGGGCACGGACGTGGAGTTTGTGTGCAAGGTCTTCAGCGACCCCCAGCCCCACATCCAGTGGCTCAAGCACATCGAGATCAACGGCAGCCGCTATGGAGACAACGGCCTGCCATTCGTCCGCGTGCTGAAGGTACAGTAACGACACATAATATTATGCCACTCTCCTCAAATGTGTGTGTAGTGTGTGAAGTGTGTGTTTAGTGTGTGTGTAGTCCATGCGTGTATTCCAACAACATGGTTTAGTGATCAACCTGGCTAGGTTTACTTACGGGAAGTGCTAAACTTGCTAGTAGACGGTCCACAGGTGTCCTTTGGTTAATAAAATGGTGACGCCAGGCTCTTCTATTAGATGATTTACCACATTATCAGGTTTAACCTAACCTGGTTTACCACTTAGCTAAGTTCTTGGAACACCTCACAGGAAGTTTGTCATTGTATGCAGACCAGGAATCTTGCCATAGTGTAACTAATACACTCATAGAGATGAGATGGACTCATTCTAAACCACACAGCATTTTAATAGCACAGTGGTAACACTATACAGGTTTATAGTCTCACTATTTGTTTGTTCATTTGTGTTTGTTTGTTCGTTTGTCTGTGGCCAAGATGATGTCTACCTTAATGACCTTGGGCCGCCTGTGTCTGAAATACTGTGTGCACTTGTTCTCCATAGTGTTTGTGAGTTACGTCATCCTTGTTAGTGCACTGTATTTGATGTTACATCGCTTTTGTTTAGTACCTTATTTCACATGGGGCCATCATAGCCTTACTCTTTGACCCCATACTGTTTCCTGTTTTAGCCATACCATTTCCTGTTTGAGCCCATACTGCTTCCTGTTTGATCCCTACCATTTCCTGTTTGACCCCCTAACTGTTTCCTGTTTGACCCCCTAACTGTTTCCTGTTTGCAGCACTCAGGTGTGAACAGCTCAGACACGCAGGTGCTGACGCTCCACAATGTGACGGAGGAGGACAGCGGCGAGTACATTTGCAAAGTCTCCAATTATATAGGCGAGGCCAATCAGTCGGCCTGGCTCACTGTCAGTAGTCAAGGTAACCCCCCTCCCTCTCTACGGGAGCCTGGAAGGGTCACAACAACTCAAGGGCTCATGAGGGGAAATTGATTTTATAAGTAGAGAGAACGAGATGGGGGGATAAGGTGTTAAGATTGATACTAAGAGGAAACTGAATTAAATCGGCAATTACAAAAATGGGAATAGAGAGGCGTAAATCTCCAGTCCTTGCTCATTTTGGGTGTTTCTTACCTGTGAATCAAGCCATGGAATAACACCAGCAGAGGCCATTTGCCAGTCGTTATGCAGGAAGGCCTTACACTTGCACAGTTTAGCTCCATGTGGAAAAATGTGCGGTTACACTTAACTTGACACCAGCGTCATACTTAGGATATAACATGATCATAATGGTGTCCAAACGGTGTCATGACATGGGTGAGTCATAAAACATTTTTATGGTCATGAAAAGTTGACATTGGGTTGTTTTACCATAACCGGATGTTACTTCATGACAGTCATAAAATCTTTGACGTTGACAGAATGTTTATGACACATGCATGACTACGTTACGACACTGTTAGGACACTGTGAAGGCATATGTATGATACTGGCATTAAGTAAAGTGTTACCAAATGTGCTATGAGTGCATTACTGTCAGTAGGCTGCCCTACACACGTTGGTATCTCAGAATGGGTAGGTCTTATAGCAACATGTTTCCACATGGGGTAGAATTGTGCGGGTGCAAGTAGTCTCCCTGCGGCGCCCTTGGCCACATTACATAAACAATGCACGTTGCCATGGGGTGCACAGTTCCAGAACTCTGCTGGTTCCAGTTCCATGTGGCCCATCTCAAGCATGTGGAGATGGAAAGTTGGTCGGAAGGTCCAACAGTTACCTCCACTGCTCCCCTCCATTCAACCCCTTTTTTCTGGTCCCTGGTCTCTTCTCAGATGGTGATGGTGTCTTTGCAGGGTGAAAACATTTTTTGCGCTTTTCCCCTCCTCTTTTACCCCAACCCTTCTCTGGCTTGTAGCCTACTAACCCTAACAGAGTTTTTTGCAGGGACGTGGGACATGGAATGTCGCTGCTGCTGCTGTTGTTGTTGCTGTTGCTGTTGGTGGAGCTGAACTCTGACTTTCATTTGGGTGTCTTTGGGTGTATTCTATTGTTTTGTGTTTTTCCCTTCCAAGGGTGTGTGTGTGTGTGCGTGCGTGCGTGCGTGCGTGCGTGCGTGCGTGCGTGCGTGCGTGCGTGCGTGCGTGCGTGCGTGCGTGCGTGCGTGCGTGCGTGCGTGCGTGTGTGTGTGTGTGTGTGTGTGTGTGTGTGTGCTTAACACTAACACACGCCAGGTAGCCAAATGCGGGTGAAAGTCGGCGTTGGCTAGTAGATACCGAAGGTTCACTAGCCATTCTGGCGGGTCCGTTACTATTCTGAATGATGAGGCACCGCATTTTTTAGTTTTTTTCCACGGACCGTCTTTGCTACAAAAGCAATACAATGCGATTTCGCGAGCCTACAATACCCATGAAGCACCTGTGTCACGTGTCACCTGTGTGTCATGCACGCCAAGAATCTGATAGAGCTACTAGTCTTGCGAAGAGGAGTGGCTGCGAGCTACCGGCATATCAGCGTTGCGTTTGGAAATGTCACTGAAAACCTTATCGTGAAAATAAAGTAGCGAAGTTCATCTCAACTGACCTGTTTTGCGATCTGTCACTAGTACAATACTTAGTAGTAGTGGACATTAAAATGACCAAGGCGAGAGGAAAACACGCCAGGCTGTCTTTTGAAAGTCTCGAGACTAAAGCGCAGTGATAAGACAAGGACACATGCGACATTAATAATGTTCGGTTTAAATTATTTTCTGATTTGCCTGTATGTCTTCATACCTTAATATTCCTCCATGTTTCTTGTGCTGTTGTTCCCGACTGTCAAACCGGGCTTAAACAACGCACAGTGTAGCCTTCCAGACTGCAAAGCATGTCCCTTGCCCGTTTCGCCTGGCGTCCATTTGTAGGCTATTTTAAACAACTCAATATTAAACGAAATGAAAGGAAGTCGTAGCCCCTTCTGTAGTTACCGCATCTGTGTGCGCTTTTTAGAGGATACTATAAGAAAATATTCCAGAAGAGGTGTTATTCCACATCCATGACAGAGGACAGGCGAACTTGGCAATTACTTTTGCTATCTACTTTGCGCATCAATTTGGAAGGTGACCTCCACAGATTGGCCCATATGATATGAAGAAAGAGCCTTTCAGATCAAAGACGGAAATATTTTGCTCTCGTGTAGCTTACATTTGTGCCCTTCCAAAACACTGTGCTGGGTGTTTCTGCGTGGTCAATATAGGCTATGCCATTCCTCAGATCAGTAAATCTGTTCATGCATGGGCCAGTTAATAGGCCTAACAATTCTAATTATTAAGCACTATATTATATTATAGCCTATTATATTATATTATATTATATTATATTATATTACATTATATTATATTATATTGTGTTATATTATGTTATGTTATATTAGCCTACATTACATTATTACAGCCTATTATATAATTCATTAAAGCTGCTATGATGGTTAAGAAAATTATGGCTAGTGAAAAGGCCCAATGGCTAGTGAGTCAGGAAAACCACTAGCCACAATGGCTGGTAAGCGAAAAAGTTAGTGTCGAGCACTGGTGTGTGTGTGTGTGTGTGTGTGTGTGTGTGTGTGTGTGTGTGTGTGTGTGTGTGGTGTGTGTGTGTGTGTGTGTGTGTGTGTGTGTGTGTGTGTGTGGTGTGTGTGTGTGTGTGTGTGTGTGTGTGTGTGTGTGTGTGGTGTGTGTGTGTGTGTGTGTGTGTGTGTGTGTGTGTGTGTGTGTGTGTGTGTGTGTGTGTGTGTGTGTGTGTGTGTGTGTGTGTGTGTGTGTGTGTGTGTGTGTCTGCATTCTCCATCTTGCTCCTTTGCTGCTTCCTTCTAATCTGCCCTCTTTCCTCTCTTCTTCTTTTTCCCCTTCCATCCCTCCCTCCTCTCTGGGTTCTTCTCTGTGGGTCTGTTCCTGTCTGTTCTCCTCCTCTAGAGCGCTGGCGTTAACACCACCGACAAGGAAATGGAGGTTCTGCAGATAAAGAATGTGTCTTTTGAGGACGCAGGGCAGTACACCTGCTTGGCGGGGAACTCAATCGGCCACTCGCACCACTCTGCATGGTTGACGGTCTATGAAGGTATCTTCAAGGCTCCTTCTTCTTCTTCTTTCATGGTTCTATGGTTATGGTTCACTTGTGGCTGTTGCTTGGGCACAATCCCTGGTGCTGAACAAAAAGATGACGGGTTTTTTTCTTTTTGAAGAAAGGTTTGCAGTTTGCACACTCCTTTGGATTTTTTCTTCTTGAAGTTCTTTCTTTTCTTTTTATTCCAATCTGAGGAATCTTAGGTAGACCGCAGGGTTAACACGTCATCAGGCCAATAAATGAATAAAAAGAAAAAAAATCCTAAGGAATGTGCAAACCTTTTCTCTGGTTCTGGTTCTCTGCCCCAGTGTTCTACTGTGTCTGTCTTATGAAGGTGCCATCAAGGTTCTCCATCATGGTTCCTAGACTGTAGGACTGTCTAGGACCATAGCTGTGATTTATCAGGTTGTCTATAACAGTGCCCGTGTTGGTGTCCATACTAGTTACACTAACAACTGAAAGTGACTACTGTCCGATGATTCACGCTCATGCCACGTTGTGAGTTTTACCCTGTGTCAGTAGATTAACCTACTTTGAAAATATTGCTTTGAGAACCATTTTTGGTTCTTGAACACTTTGATTTTTTGGTCTGAACCCCACAGTTGGTTTGAGATTAGGTGCAGGAAACCGGCACTGGCACAGTTCTCTGTCAGCTTGAAAACGCTATTGGCGTACAGAGGCTGACTGAGAACCGTGATGATGCCCGTTCCTGCACCTAATCTTGAACCGTGAACCGTGATGACAACGTGGACATCAGCAAGTTCATCAGGGGAACACACAGTCACATGTGAAAACATTCAGAGCCTGTTATGAACGCAGATGATTCACACGTAAGCACTTTAGTGCCAAACGTAACTGGTGAGGGCACAGGCGCTGGCGCTGTTCTAGTCAGCCTTGGCACTGTTGTAGTCGGCCTTGAAACGCTATGTGTCTATGAAGGTGTTAAGGCTCTTTCTTTCATGGTTCTCTGTCCAGCACTCGGTGTCTATGAAGGCACCCTTAAGGAGCATACATGATTTCTCATTTTCATTGTTTGAATTTTCTCTTTCTACCCAACTTTTATCACACTGACTGGCCATACTAATCACATCACAAATCCTTTTATATTTTGAACATTTCTTACTAATCACTTGAAAAAGTGAAAGGATTAGTGAAAAACTAGTGACTAACTGGTTATGTGCACAAAACATATGTTGTTCATGGTTTAGACAGTGTTCATGATACACTACACACTTGTCAAACTATGTATTTTATTTTTATTTTATTTAACCTTTATTTAACCAGGAAAATAAACTCGTTGAGATAAAAAATCTCTTTTACAAGGGTGTCCTGGCCAAGTGGCGGCACAAGTTACACAATTAAATTCCCAGTTGCATTGAAATACAAATCAAATGACACAATTAAAACAGTTACAGGCAAGTGAATCAGTCTCCAGTGATCTCATCTTGGAGTTAAAATCGCTCAATGGAATCAAATGTATTGCAAATGTATTGCAAACACAAAGAGGAAAAAAATCTATGTATTCTCATATTTTACCAGAGCTACTGATGAGCAATTTCTTGACATAAGGTGGACTGTTCCTTTAACATCTTCATGATGGCATAGCCAGTGAAGAGAAGGGAGGCTTTCTTTTCCATGTCTTTCTTGTCCTTTCTTCATGTCTCCCATGTTGTTTTGTTCATCTTCTCCCTCCCATGTACATTGCTATTTACACACACACACACACACACACACACACACACACACACACACACACACACACACACACACACACACACACACACACACACACACACACACACACACACACACACACACACTGCTCTCTCTCTCTCTCTCTCTCTCTCTCTCTCTCTCTCTCTCTCTCTCTCTCTCTCTCTCTCTCTCGTTTCTATCTCCTCTTTTCAACTAATGAGATGGAGGCATGTCAATCAGTGTCCTGCCAATGCTGGTCCAATGCTTCCCCCTTTAAGAAAACAGTAAATGAATCTGCCATTTTATGTTTCTCGGCACTACACATTACGCTCAGTGTTTTAACTCAAGTGCACTCTGCTTTGCTTTTTACCCATGCGTCTGCTCTGATAGACATATATCAGACATAGATCTCAACCTTTTTTGAACAAACGCCCCCTTGACCTCGTCTGCCAACACCCCCCTTAGTATTACAGTAAGGACTAAAATAGACTAATAGACTAATGCCCTCCCCTCCCCCTGTAGGCCTACAGCCTCTGTTGAGGAACACTAACATAGATGACACACGTGCAGTATACATGATCTCATGTTTGGACGACACTCCCAAAGACAGTGGAGGTTTTTTTTTTTTTTTTTTAAACACTCTTGAAATTTCATTTGCTTTGTCGGCTCTGTTCATGGGGTTATTGTTGGGCTGTCTTGGGGCTCTCTGTTGGATTATCATTTCCCTTCTCTGCAGTCCAAACATGAGGTTGTATCTGTGTAGTCTATATGTCTGTCTTATACATCTGTCTTTACGCATGTCGTTTCTGCCTCATACTGTCAACACTGCCACTATCATAAAAGGCCTCCTGAAATGTCCACTCATTTATGATGATGATGATGATGATTATGATGGTGATTTTATGTCTGTGTATATGGAAAAAATGAAATCCACGTATACATTTTATGTAGACTAGTTGTGCCAACTCCCCCATAGTCATAACCCCCCCCAATCCCATCTGCCCCCTCTGTACCCACAAGACATCTCTAACTGATCCGTCCCTCCCCAAAGCTGTGCCAACATCCACCCACCTGTAGCCATAGCTGTACCTGCCTCCCCAAAGGGGTCCCCACATCTACAGCTCAGCCTACCTGTAGTCCCCATCCCCCACCCCGGAAATTACTTTGTTAGCCTTCCCCAAATCCATCACCCTGCGAGTCACTTCTTAATTATTCTCCTGTTTACCCCCACCTCCATGGCTCCCAGCCAGACCTACCTGTCCAACCCCAACCCCCACCTGACCCGACCCGACCCAAACCCCCACCCCTGTCTTTGTTAGCCTTCCCCAAATCCATCACCCTGTAAGTCCTTCTTAACAACTCTCCTGTTTATCCCCCCTTCCCTAAAGCGGTGCCCACCTCCACAGCCCCCAGCCAGACCTACCTGTAACCATACCAGCCCTGTATCACTCCTCTTTGCGTAAACCCTCCCTAACTGGTCTCTCTGTACCATAACCCCAGTCCCCATTCCCAAAGCAGTCCCCACCTCCACCACCCCTGCCCTGTAACACTACTTCTCTCTGCCTAAATCCTCCCTAACTGATCTCTCTGTTGCCCGTTCCCCAAAGCGGTGCCCACCTCCACGGCCCCCAGCCAGACCTACCTGGAGGTGCTGATCTACTGCGTGGGCTTCTTCCTCATCTGCGTCATGGTGGCCATCGCAGTCATCGCGCGCATGCACAGCTCCTCCAAGAAGAGCCACTTCAACAGCCAGCTGGCCGTGCACAAGCTGGCCAAGAGCATCCCACTACGCAGACAGGTAACAGAAAGTAGATAGGGGGTTTGAAATCTTTATACACACGCGCGCACACACTCTTACACACACACAGGCACACACACTCAATACGTAAGGTAGTGTGCAGTACAAACTGGCCAAGAGCATCCCTCTATGCAGACAGGTAACAGAAAATAGATAGGGGGTTTGAAATCTGTATACACGCGTACACACACTCTTACACACACACACACATGCACACACACTAACTCACCCACCCCTGTGGTAAGTAGATAGTATACAGCACAAGAAGAGTTATCATTACCAGTTAATCAGTTTTAATTACTATCCTAAAACAATGTACCGCTATATTAAATAAAGTTGACATACAATGGGTCCCCAACACCTCTGACATAAAAAGGTAAATCCTTCATCAGTGAACAAATGCATGTCGTGCATGTGCTGTAAAATGTGACCTATTTCTTAGTGCATGTTGTGCAAAATTACGACGTACAGTATTTCTTAGTGCATGTCATGAATGCTGTAAAGTGCCACATATTTCTTAATGCAATCACCTTTAATCCCGTTTTGGCTCATGACGAAGCCAGATTGACCCAAGGCGGTATATTTGAGTCGTATATTTTTATTTTTAGAGGTAAGTCCCTCCATTAAGGTAAATACTTGCCCACGGTTGCGGGCCAAAAGCTGTCATATTTTAAGGGGCGGCACTACATCTGCCAAAATCACCATCACTTTAATCTCATCCCAAGCTCCAGCAATAAATATGTTTTTATTCAAACTTTATTTGTTTTAAACTTAGCTGAAAGTCACAGACACAGATTGGATTTGGAGAAGATATTACACAACAACCTTTGAGTATTGACAGATTTCCTATCCGGTTTGGTTGACATTATGGTTAAGCATTGCTCCCCACACACACACACACACACACACACACACACACACACACACACACACACACACACACACACACACACACACACACACACACACACACACACACACACACACACACACACACACACACACACACACACACACACACACACACACACTCCCCTGACCCTCCCTCCACACTGTTCCCCTGTGCTGAGAGTAACCCACGTGTCTCTCCCCTGTGCAGGTGTCTGTGGACTCCAGCGCCTCGCTCCACTCGGGGGCCATGCTGGTCCACCCGGGCCGCCTCTCCTCATCCGGCTCCCCCATGCTGTCCGGCGTCTCAGAGTACGAGCTGCCACAGGACCCACGCTGGGAGCTGGCCCGCGACAGGTGCCTCATCACACATGCATGCACACACACACACACACACACACACACACACACACACACACACACACACACACACACACACACACACACACACACACACACACACACACACACACACACACACACACACACACACACACACACTTGATTTATTTTCTTTGGATCCAGGACACATGCAATGAGCACAAGATCCAAGTGTTCTTGAAGAGGTCATATGATAAGTTGACAGATTTTGAAGACTACACTCTTGCATTGTTGTAGCACTCAGCATTTTAGGATGAAAAAAAACATCTCCGTCTCCATATGTGCATACTACCCATAATGGCTGAAACTGAACAGAATTGGCTAAATTCTTTGCGCCCCTTTTTTGCATCCCCCCAACCGCAGCCATCTGACACACAGACGCACACCATGCACGAATGCACGCACACCTTATCAGACTTTACTGTGCAGTATAATATAAAATCGTAATATTTAAGTCAGCACACTGAATGTACAAATGTCCATATTTATATGAATCTAAATAGGCTGAGCATTTATTATTGCTGTACACTGTTTGAGTATTGTAAGTTGTATTTCAACAACAATCATAATATAATTAACAGCCATGTAATACTAATAGTAATGTGGCTAGAAGGCAATACACAAGCCGGACATCATTCAGCTAAATTAAGTGCTTTCCTCCCATAGTCGCTACTCGCTAATATGTCCCTAATTTAAAACTGGTTGGGCCCTTGGTACGCAATGGTGACATGTCGACTCACAGTAGATACAGTAGATCAAGGAGGTGTGCATAATGGTAGCTGCCTACGCATTCACTGAAACCATCAAAATGGCCACTAACATTCTCCTTCTCACAAATAGGAATCCGTATGAGGCCAGTCATTTTTTTAATGGGCCTGTTGTTGTTGTGTTTCACTTGCTGTCTTTCTGTCGCCAACTTGTCATGTAATTGAAGTTGTGGTTCTCTCTCTCTCTCTCTCTCTCTCTCTCTCTCTCTCTCTCTCTCTCTCTCTCTCTCTCTCTCTCTCTCTCTCTCTCTCTCTCTCTCTCTCTCTCTCTCTCTCTCTCTCTCTCTCTCTCTCTCTCTCTTTCTCTCTTTCTCCTTTTCTTTCTTCCTCTCTTCCTTTCTCTCTTTCCTCCCTCTCTCTCTCTCTCTCTCTCTCTCTCTCTCTCTCTCTCTCTCTCTCTCTCTCTCTCCCTCCTCTCCTGTGGTTTTGTGTAGGCTGGTTATGGGGAAGCCTCTGGGAGAAGGCTGCTTTGGGCAGGTGGTGATGGGTGAAGTCATCGGAATGGACAAGGACAAGCCCAACCGCGTCAGCAAGGTGGCCGTCAAGATGCTCAAGTGTGAGTTTTATCAGAAGTTTTGTCCTGGATACTAACCTGCACTACATTTCATAGGTCCTCCAATATTATTCCGCTCTCTATCTGTTCTACATTACTTGTATACTACTGTACTGTGTACTGTGCCTTATTCTGTACTTCCTTGTAAGTCGCTTTGGTCAAAAGCGTCTGCTAAATGTAATGTAATGTAATGACACGACAATGCGTGGCACTATAATTACAAAGGCGATGACGCAATGGCTAAACATTTGACGAAAATTGATGGTGTAAATTTAAAAAAAGATGCTTTTGATATATGGTATAGTTTACATTTAAGTAGTTTTTTTCCCAGAAAGTGCACTCCAAGCTCAAAACTGTTCCTACAAGGTCTTGGGGTGCGAACAAATTCATACTTGTTTTTTTGTGGAAAAGTCGCACTCTTGAGTGTGATTCTTGTATTTTATTTTCGTTGGTTAGAATGACAGATGGACACCTGTTCTGCTAACCTACTAAAATAAAATGTAAGAATCGCACTCGAGAGTCCGGCTTTGTCACGACACGAAAAAATTTTGTCAAACACTGACGTTGGAAATCGAGAGAAATATTCATGATAATGACGATGAAGGCATACTTTGAAGAAAAAAACTGTGGAACATTGAGGGTGTAAATTTAAAAAAGAAACTTTTGATATATGGTGTAGTTGACATTTAGGGAGGAGAGAGTTTTAAAAACAATAGCTGATTATATGGTTGGTTTGTAGAGTGTGCTGCAGAAGACCCACTCACTTCCAGCCGTGCGCCTCAATTGTGTGTTGCCATGTCTCTAGGGTGAATGGAGCACAAAAACACACACACCCTTATACCACATTGCTGAGGAAGTGGAACTGAGAAACAAGCCTTGCTGTTGCTTACCATCCTTTGTTTGCACCCCCTCAGCGCCAACAATGAGCCATTTTACTGCACTCTCTGGCTCGTTTACTAAAACGACATCAGTCATTAAGAGTCTGGAAGTGTGGCGGCTGTGGACAGGGTCGCTAACAGCCTTGCCCAGGCCCCGAGCACAAAGTCATTTGAAAAGGCCCCTTTTGGAAATGCATAACAATATACTGGGGACCCAATTCTGGGCTCCCCCTTTTCCCGGTCCCGGGCAACTGGCCCGTTTATCCCCCTGCGTCAACAGCCCTGGCGGGGGTGGTGGTGGGCGGTGTTGGTGGTGGGCGGTGTTGGTGGCAGACCTCCTGTGTCCCAGCAAGCCCATAGGCATGTGTACTGGTGTACTGTTAGTTCTGGGGCCCCCCTTTTCCTAGCCCGGGGCAACTGGCCCATTTGTCCCACATTGTCAACAGTCCTGGCGGTGGGTGGAGGTGGTGAGTGGTGGTGGTGGTGGTGGTGGTAGGGGGTGCTAGTGGTAGTTGTGGTGGTGTTGGTGGACCTCTAGTGTCCCCACAGGCCTGTAGGCATGTGTACTGGCCTGGGTACTGTAACTCCAGGCCCAGAGGGAGAGTCGTGTCAGGGCAGCCTGCCTGCCTCTCCATGGGCACGTCTCGTCTGTCCCCGGCAACAGGGCACCATGCGGAGGCCTCTAAATAGCCTCAGTAGAGTTTGGAGTCTACAGTACTTGCGTATAGCCAACAGTTTAAAGTTAAGTCAAAAGTGACACTTTATAAAGAAGGGAAGGCAATTTTATTTGTATGCTTTATATGTGCATCACAAAAGTAAAAACATATAATGCAGCAAGAACTCAGCAAATGGAATAAGGGAAATGAAAGTTTAAAAATGAACGTAGGAACGTAGTAAAAATGGAAGTCTAGAGAAAGTGTAAGTCATGACGTTCAAATTAAACTCAGAAAGTTACAATCATCAGACTGAGTTGAGTCAAAATGGTAGAAATTACGAAAAGCCCTTATTGATTTCACATGTATGACAGTTCACAGTACACTTTAAAAGCAGCTCAGGGAAAAGACAATGCAGGCTTTTCAGACAATTTTGGCAAGACACTAGACTCACAAACTCACAAAATCTCTGAAAGGCATGTTTCACCTTTTTATAAAATGTCAAGCTTACAAATTTTCTTGGCTACCCCAAGCCGTATAAAATGGGAATCTTCACGGGCCTAAGAGCCAAGCAGAAATACACACATGCCGGCCGAGTATCCCTGATTTAACATATGACAGTCCTCATAAAAGTGGACGTGCTCTGTCGAGGACGAGGATAACGAAGCCTATTCAGACTTTGCTGGCTCACTGGGGATAGGCTAGGTCCAGAACGCTGCAACTCCAGGGCTTTCTGGGAAAATTCATTGTGGGGGCAAAAAAAAAGAACACAGATTTCAAAACACAGAAATTGATAATCTGGCAAACGCTTATACGCCAGTTTATTCAATCAGTCTCTCCGTTTATTGAAAAGCCTTAATGTCCGTTAGCCCCTTTCTCCCGGCCCCCACCACATTGAGTTTTGCCTTTTCCAACCGTGCTTCTTCCCCGATCCATTAATGCCATCTGTGGAATCACTTAACTGGTTGATGTATGGTACTCTGTCACTAGTCGACACTAAGAAACACGGCAGGACTGAAATGGCTGAATGCTTGTGTGGTTGGTCGCAAGTCAGTTTGTGGAACAGTGAAAATACTTGAACGTTTGTACTGGATGATTATATACTGTATATGTAGTATACATGTGCACAAGATGCCCATACACCTTCATTTCCTGCAGGATTAATGAAGTGTCTCGGCTACTCCTGTTCTATTCTACTCTATTCTATTCTATCCTGTTCTATTGTATTGTATTGTATTGTATTGTATTCTATTCTATTCTATTCTATTCTATTCTATTCTATTCTATTCTATTCTATTCTATTCTATTCTATTCTATTTAATTATACCGCTGCTGCTACCAGCACTACTACCACAACTATTTCTACTACTAACAATAATTTTTCTGCTACTACTCCACTGAACCACTGCTCTGATAATACTCTATAATCTATAATATACTGCTCTAATCTATTGCTACCACTCCTCCTTCTTCATTAATTTCCACCACTACACTGCGGTTCTCCACTCTTACTCCGCTCTGTTCCATTCTAACATTCAGTACTTTCAGTGCTTGAAGTGGAAAAAAAAGTGCAGGAACCCTAATTGTCCAATTATCATTCAAAATGAAATTAATTACGTGAACATGCGCCGCACAAGATTCATGCAGGAACTCTGATGATGAAAATTAAGAGGTGGGGGAACTGAGTTCACCTCCACTTCAAGCACTGAGTACATTGGTCTTTCCCTTGTAGCTGACGCCACAGAGAAGGACACCCTCTTCACTCTACTCTTTTGCGCCACTCAACTATTACTAACCCTCCATTATTCTACTCCACCACTCCTAGTCCATCTACTCTACTCCATTCTAACATACAGTCCACTGGTGTTTCTCTTGTAGCTGACGCCACAGAAAAGGACACCCTCTTTTGGTCTACTCTTTTGCTCCACTCAGTTACTACTACTGCTCCTTCATTATTCTTCTCCATTACTACTGTTCTCCACTCCTACTCCCCACTCCTACTGCACTCTACTCCATTCTAACACAGTACATTGGTCTATCCCTGGGAGCTGATCTGCCCTACAAAACAAAAAGGCAGTAACTGCATTGCTGTTTAAAATGAGTTACTATGACTTAAACGCCATATATATCGAAGTCTAAAGTTAAATAAAATAATTGATCTTCAAAAAAGGTAGTAATATAAAGTAACAACTGCCACATGCCAATAATCTCCTGAAAAACACGTATACTGGATTGCAGTATCATTTTAAAGTCTACTGACTCAGTTTGGAGCTGGGCACAGTTGCTGCCTTTTTGCTTTGTAGGGCAATGATGCCCAGATGCCCTATTTGCCAGGGACGGATCATGACTCCATGGGCCCCTGGGCCAGACAACAAGAAAGGGCCCCCTCCAGATGTTAGAGACCCTATATTGTTGGGCATTCAGGTGTTTTTCCCCTGAAAACATGTGAAAATAGAGTTGTTAAAAGTGTGATTTTACACAACATGAGAATGGAAATTTAGAGGATTGGGCTTCAGGGCCCTCTGGACTCTTGGGCCCCTGGGCCTGGGCCCGGTAGGCCCCTGCAGTAATCCATCCTTGCTATTTGCTCTACTCTTTTGCTCCACTCACTCAACTACTTTTGCTCCACTGTGCTCAACTACTACTACTCCGCCATTATTCTACTCCTCCACTCATAGGCCACTCATTCTAATATACAATCCACTGGTCTTTCCCTTGTAGCTGACGCCACAGAAAAGGACCTGTCAGACCTGATCTCAGAGATGGAGATGATGAAGATTATCGGCAAACACAAGAACATCATCAACCTCCTCGGGGCCTGCACACAAGATGGTAAGATATTATAATAAACTGTATTCAACAGACTTGGGGAATTATATTTAAGGCTTGAAAAGTGTCCTTTTAAGGCCCGTTAAAGGGGAGAAGCATCTCCCATCCATGCAGTAGTGGCTGAGGTCATGGTGCAAAAGTTAATATGCTGGATGTCGGACTGCCTCGTCGTGTAATGACTGAAGAAAATGTAGAAAATATTAGCATGCAACTGAATCAAATTTGGTCATTATTAGCATAAATTTTATCAAATTAAGACTAAAAAACAACCACCAATGGAGTAGTCGCCAAAGTCATGATCCACAAGTTAAAGTGGTGAACAGCCGTGTGGTTTGGATGGCCACAGGGGGATCACAGTTCAGGAAGCTTACTGCTCCCATTATAAACGGCTTGGCCCATGCCATGCTCATCCGAATCGGTCGGCTGGTCTGCCTGCCCCCCCTCGCTCTGGCGTCCGTCCACCATTTTAGACTTCTGGACCATGAATTCACCCTAAGAGAAGGTTCCAGCACTGTGTGGTTAGTCCAGACAGGCTTGGATGGCCATAGGGCAGGGGTGGGGAACTTTTTTCATTCGAGGGGCCACCTCAAATTTTATGAAGTCGCCCAAGGGTCGTTTGATGAACACAAACTAGGATTTCCCTGGCACTTTTGGCCTATATTTAAGATGGTCACCTTATCAACAGACCCCACCTTCACTAGGTCCACAGAAAATATAATTTAATTGTATTACAGATGCAATTTCTAAGATTGCTTTACAAAACATGTCATATTTCATGTGAAACTGCATGGCATTGCAATTATATCAGATAAGAAGGCCTCACTTATCATGTTAAAGACCATGTTAAAATATCTGGACCAGGACCTGACCCTAAAGCTAGATTTATGCTTCGGACGCATAGAATCTGCGTCCGTCCGTTTTCTGTCTATGCGAGTCCACGCCCCCCTCTCAGAGGCTCTGCGCCCGTCGTCGAGCGCCTCGAAAAAATTCTAACTATCCGTCGGACGGACGCGGAGTACGCAGACAAAAAGGCGCTATGATTGGTCGTCTCGCTACTTCCTTGTTCTGTTCTTGTGGCAGCGCAATGCCAGTAGTTTGCGAGAGCAGATGTATTCTGTTAAAAACTTTATTAATGCCTTGTGTGTAAATGTGTGTAAATACACGAAGCTCCAAGCTAAGTAACAAACAATGCATCAGTTGACCACTCGTGGCACAATGCCTGCGGTTTTACTACCGTTCCTCCACCGAATGTAAACACACATCGGCAGAATCAACTGTCTTTACATGCTTGCATTTTCTGCTTGTGAAAACAGACTGGGTATGTCAAATAATGATACCAGTGCATTGCCTTTGCAATTTGTGTGAAAATACCTAGCTAACCGGGATAGAAAGCAACATTGCTTAATAATGACCGCAGTGCTTACAATGTAGTGAAAGTAGCCTAATCGCGCAATTTCAAATGTGGCTCACGACGAGACCTCGGACCTCGCAGAACTCGCAGATGCATGAATACAATGTTGGTTCGTGGCCACTCCCACGCGAGTTTTGACGAGCGCAGTTGCAGAAGTCTAATCTGACCTTAAAGGGCTCTGCATACTTCACGTGCGCACTTTGTCGCGAGTGGCGCGAGAGCCATTAATGACGTCATCACTTGCGACAGACTATTCATACTTCAAAAGCGCCTTGCTCGCATTGTCGGAAGTGCCCTCTGCTGTTCATGAGAGAAACGGCAGTATTTTTCGCAACTCGCAGCGTGAGTTCTACTGATGTATAAAATAGAAAGCCAAACACGGCTGCTGTAGGGCTACTGAACGTCTGACTTGTGACTTACCACATTGAAACATATATTTTTTTGTTGTAGCCTACATTGCCAGATCATTCCAAGACCATGTGAGAGCATTGTTCTGGCGGCAGAATTTATAAATAGATCGCCGAACACAACGTGCTTCTGAACAAAGTAAACAATTGTTTCACTGAACAACATTTAAGAGAGAAGATAAAATAACTCTCTATGACATTTTATTATCCTCAAAATGATGCAGGATCCATTCTGTAGTAGCCTACAGTAGTTGTAGTCTCTCTTCGCAACTCCTGCTTTGTCTGCCTACCTGCATGGTCGCTGGTGGCGCACGACAAGTTAGAAAAATCCTCGTGTGCACGACGTTGCGACACGCGCCGAATTTTGAGCTTACGACGGGGGGCGTGTCGAAATTTTTGGTCACGTGACGGCGCGCGCCATCGTCGTGAGTGAAGTATGAAGGAGACTAGCGCCACTCACGACAAGTATGAATCCCCCTTAAGAAGCTTCCAATTAAAGAACATTCCAGCGAATTTCATCACTCAGTTGTATTGCTCACTCCAATCTTGACTTTTCAATACCTGACAACGCAGCATTCTTTTTTTTGCAAGCCCTTTCTGACATCCTGGCCATTCTAATGAAGGGCATAGTTTATTTACAACCAGTCAAGGATACAGTATATTGGGCTACAACTGCATGTTGAAATTGGCCGGAATTACCCTTTACCCTCTGAACTATGACTTTGACCTAAGAAGCCTTCGTCGAGGTGTGTTAGTTAGTTCAGTCCAGTTTCCTGAGTTTCTCCGCTGGACACAACCGGCCCTTGCATTCCCCCTACCGCCCCCCACTGCCAGGGTCTGCCGGGCCCCTGCATTTCCCCTACCGGCCCCTTCTATCTCCCAGGGTCTGTCGTATCACTCAAATCTACCCTGACAGGCTTTGGCAGCCAGCGCTGCTGTTAGCTGGATGGGATGAGACGGTTCTTGCTCCTCAAGAGCGAGAGCGCAGAGCCAGAGCCAGAACACTCCCCAGGGGGGCAGCAGCAGCAGGAACAACAGCAGCAGCAGCAGCAGCAGTCCCAGCCACACGCTGGCCCCCAGCCATGAGCCCCACCTCCCCTACTCCTCCTCCTCCTCCTCCTGCCCTCTTCCACTCCTTCTCCTCCCCTCCTCCTCCTCTCCTCCTCCTGCCCTCCTCCCCTCTTCCACTCCTTCTCCTCCCCTCCTCCTCCTCTCCTCCTCCTGCCCTTCTCCCCTCTTCCATCCACTCCTTCTCCTCCTTGCTTCCCCTAATCTTCCTTCTCATCTCTTCCACTACTGTTCTCCTCCCTCACCTCCTCCTTTTCACCTCTTCTCCTTCACCTCTCTTCTTCCACCTCTTCCACTCCTCCTCCTCCCGTCCTCCACCATCCCACCCCTCCCTAACCCCAGCACATGCTTCTAATGCCGGAGTAATACAGAAAACATGATGAGCACTTCCTCCTCCTCTTCTTCTGCGCTGCAATCCTCCTCCACCATCTCCCGTCAGTTACCCTCATGCAGGAGTAATACAGAAAGCATGACCTGTGCCTCCTCCCCTCCTCCTCCCCTCCTCCTCCTCCCCTCCTCCTCATCTCCTCATCCTCCCCTCCTCCTCCTCCTCCAGCTATGCTATTCATGCAGAAGTAATAGAGAATGCATGACCCACGCCTCCTCCCCTCCTCCACCTCCTCCTTTCCTCCTTCGCCTCCTCTCCTCCTCCTCCTCTACTCCAGCTATGCTACTCATGCAGGAGTAATAGAGAATGCGTGGTCCGTGCCTCCTCCCCTCCTACTCAACCCCCAGCTGTGCTACTCATGCAGGAGTAATACAGAGAGCATGACCAGCGCCTCCTCCTCCTCCTCCTCCTCCTCTTCCTCCTCCACCTCCCCTCTCCTCCTCCTCTTCCTCCTCCACCTCCTCCACCTCCAGTCATGCAAGAGTAATACAGAAAGCATGACCAGCGCCTCCTCCTCCTCCTTCTTTCTGCCCCTCCCCTCCTCCTCCACCTCCCCTAGTTCTCCTGCAATTCCCACAGTTATGCCGCTCATGCAAGAGTAATACAGAAAACATGACCTTGTGGTTCTGCTCTCCCTCCTCTTCTACCACCTCTACCTCCTCCACCTACTTCTCCTCCTCCTCCTCACCCCTATTCCTCCTCATCCTTTCTCTTCTATCCCACCCTTCACCTCTACCTCATCCACCTCTCCATGCCTTGCTGTTTCCCTTTTCACCTCTCCATTCTCCTCCTCCCTTCCTGCTCAACCTCCCTCCCTCCCTCTTCCCCCTCCCTCTCTCCCTCCCTCTGTCTCTACCTGTTATCCAAAGCCTATTATGCAACCTATTCCTCCCCCTCATTTCTCCTCTATCCCCCCCCTCTCCCTTTTCATCCACCTCTTCATGCCTTCTGCTGTTTCCCTTTTCATCTCTCCATCCCCCTCCCTCCTGCTCCTCTGCCTCCCCCCTTCCTCTTCTCTACCTCTTCCGTCCTCCCTCCTTCTCTACCTGTTATCCTAAGCCTATTATGCAACCCAGGCATGCCAGAACCGGCCGGTTATGAAGCCGTCCAAATCAATCGGGCCCGTATCCATATCTGTCCAATCACTCGGGCTGTTGGCAGGCTCTCAATCACACACACAAACACACACGCACACACACACACACACACACACACACACACACACACACACACACACACACACACACACACACACACACACACATGCACACATGCATCTCTCTGATCAGTCATATTTCTTGACGTCCGGACCATAGCCCCCCTTGGCTTCTGGCATATTTATCACTTTTCTGAATTTGTTTTGTATGAAACCCCTTAAATTATTCATTCACCAGCCCCCCTCTTTCTTCGAAACACAAACAATATTTCCTGGGGGTGTTTTCTGTATTGAAATAAAGTACGGTATGTGGTATCGTGAATGACCTGCGAGGCCCCTGCCCTATCCTGTCCTTTCCTGTCCTGCCCTGTTCTTTCTTGTCTTTTCACCTTTTGCCCTTGCCATGAAGTTTTGTTGAACCAGGTACTGAATAATAGCTATGAAAGTACAGAGTGTCCTAGCTATTGATGTGGTGTAAATATTTCTCCCATGTCAATATAGTTACTACCTGTGGAATCACAATAGATGGAGTAGTGAGTGCTAAGACTTCATTGGTCCCAAAGGGAAATTAAGGCTTCCCTGTGCCCATTGTCCTTCCCACATCATTATACTCTGCTTTCTGCTGTGACTCCCAACCAATAGTTTGAAATGTAAGTAGTAAATAGTAAATAGTTGAATGTAAAATGTACATAAATAAATGTAATAATACATGTAAAAAGTTTCTCCTATGACCCATCTGATATGACCCATCCCCAGGTTTGCTGTAAATGTGGTAGTGAAGTTTTAGATAATCCTGTCCTTAGCCACCCTGTGTTTTTGCTGTGACTCCCATCCCCAGGTCTAATATGCACAGTAAATTCTGCAGTGTTCATTTAACACTTAGAGAGTTGATTTGACATCATTTGGACGTCAATGAACTCTTTAAGTGTTGAATTAACACCGCAACATTTACTGTGTGGGATAGTGGAGTTTGCGATGTAAGCCTCTGTCCTGTCCTTAGCCCCCTTTGTGTTCAACTGTGACTCCCATCCCCAGGTCCGCTGTACGTGATCGTGGAGTTTGCGTCCAAGGGCAACCTGAGAGAGTACCTGCGAGCGCGGCGCCCCCCGGGGCTGGAGTACTGCTACAACCCCGACCAGGTGCCCGTGGAGAACATGTTCATCAAGGACCTGGTGTCCTGCGCATACCAGGTGGCCAGGGGGATGGAGTATCTTGCATCTAAAAAGGTACAAATGCACATTTCTGATATTTGGTTTTCTATTAGGATCCCCATTAGCTGATGTAACACATCCGCTACTCTTCCTGGGGTCCACACAGAACATCTAACAAACACATCAACATAAAAGGCTACAGATAAAAGCAGGAAAAGAATATGTGCACAGACAATTAAAGGTCCAGTGAGGGGCACATTCACAAATGTGATATTTTTGATATTTTCACGAATAAGTAAACAAACTAATATTTACTGGTCTGCACAGAGTAGGTTGTGCAGTCTGTGACTGCGATTCAAATCCTCCCATTGACCTTTGACCCTTGACACTTGCATCCTTGTGTATCCTGCAGTGTATACACAGAGACCTGGCTGCCCGGAATGTTCTGGTAACCGAGGACAATGTGATGAAGATTGCAGATTTTGGATTGGCACGAGATATCCACCACATTGATTATTACAAGAAGACCACCAACGTGAGTATATTAACGTGGTCCACCTCAGAGGTGGAAAGGGAAGGAGATCCCTTTTTTCTTGCGCTAGTTCGCCACCCGGGGCTCAAACCTGCCGCCTACTGATACTGTATGAGGCTTCAGGAGGGAGGTTTACTAACGTTCTAGAACGAAATCTGCTAGTTGGCATCCACTGCATACTGTTTAGTTAAAATCGCCTTGACACCCCAAGGCAGAGAGGGATTTGAACTTTTGAGTTGTCATGCAGCATGCAGCTTGCTCAGGGTGTTCTTCTCGGATCTCCTACACAGCCATTTCTAGGGCTGGGTATCACAGCCTTGTTCCTGAATCGATTCGATTTCGATTCTTAGAGCTTTGAATCGATAAATCACGATTCGATTCGATTCGATTCATTTCGAATCGAGTCAATCCGTTCCCTTCTTGGTGCCAGGATTTCCCCCAAAAGATGCTGTTGCCTATTTTTATATAAAAATCCCAAAGGTCTATGGCTTGACAGTGTTAACAGACTGCTAATTTGTACTGTAATAAGTAGGCCTAGGCCTAATTGACTAATACCTACTGGGTATTTTCCATAGACCTAAATTAAACAAAAAGAACAAAGAGAAAAAGAAACAAAAAATCGATTTTGTGCCCTGTGAATGGATTATGTGAATTTTGAATGAAATCGATCGATTATCGATTAAATCGATTATTTTACCCATCCCTTGCCATTTCAATGAAAAACTCCTTAACTCCTTAAGGTTGTTTGCCTAAAGTAAACTGTGTATATATCACATATTTATAAACAAGGGTTAGTATGATATTAGAATCAATACAGTATCTGAATCTGTTCTGCAGTATATTGCTGTCATGAAGTGGTGCACATATATTTCTCTAAGTATGTTTGACTAACGTGGAGTGTGTGTTTTTTGTGAAGGGTCGTCTGCCGGTGAAGTGGATGGCCCCGGAAGCTCTGTTTGACAGGATATACACGCACCAGAGCGATGTGTGAGTATCACCGTGTTTATTCATCATCTTAATTTATGCTGTGTAGGCCTACAGTAGGAGCCACTAAATGTGTCCCCGTTCCATGTGCATGCCATGCAGCCTCAATGAGGCTTCCAAAGTGATTCGAGTTGGACCTAGCAAGGAGCAATCATTACATTACACTACATCACATTGCACTTAGCAGACACTTTTGTCCGAAACAACTTACCGTAGTTATTTTACATGGTATTGGTTATAGTCCCTGGAGCAATGTGGGTTCTCCTGGGAGGAGGAAGAGGAAGAGGAGGACGAGGACGAGGTGTTGGGCTTTTGATGGTGATGGTGGTGGTGATTATGTTACAGGTGGTCTTTTGGGGTGCTGCTGTGGGAGATCTTCACGCTGGGAGGGTCCCCCTATCCCGGGGTCCCCGTGGAAGAGCTCTTCAAACTTCTAAAAGAAGGCCATCGCATGGACAAGCCCTCCACCTGCACTCACGAACTGTAAGCCTTACAACTCTGGACCTCACTTCGTGTTTTTTTACAAATTATACACATGTTTACAATAGAATATGTGCATC
>NC_085859.1:42388643-42426143 GCF_034702125.1 Engraulis encrasicolus | reverse complement strand
TGTTAAGCTACATCATAATGTCTTAATACCCTTACAGTGCTGGGCTGGGCCTTTGAAAACCCAATGCACTCTTAACAGTCTTTGCCTGCCATATTAGGTTTGACTGTATTTTGTTTGTGTGAGTGAGAGTGTGAGTGCGAGTCTCTATGTGAATGTGAGTGAGTTTGAAAGTGAGTATGTTTGTATGTGTGTGTGAGCGAGAGTTTGAACGTGGAAGTGCGTGTGTGCGTGCGTGTGTGTGTGTGTCTGTAAAGAAGGATGCCATGCATTTGACGTGGTTGTCCAGCAAAGATACCAAGAATGCTTGTCACCATAAAAGGATTACATTAAATAAAATGCGCCTGAAAACAACTCATTAAATCTCCTCCTGTTTGAAAGAAGTTCATAAACAACCTCGTAAATATGCCCCCTTGTTTTTTTTATTCTGCCATGCAATATAAATCTTGTTTACAGGAGGGAGGGCATGCGTGGGCCATTATCATCTCTCTCTTCCATTTAACATGGGTTACAGAAGGCGATTTAACATTAGAAGGCATCGCTGACACTGTAAGCAACGCCTGGCTATGTTTGTGCTGAGCGGGAGTTGAGCCGCTCGGCCCACAGCGCGCTGGCTGTTAGCAATCTTATTTATGGGCTATTTGACCAGAGGCTGTGCTAGCGAGCACTTCTATGCTATCAATCAGTCACCATTGGAGTAGGAGCTGTAGCTAAGTGTCTGGCCGCGTGTGCTAGCCCTTCCTCCTCTCTACTGGTCAGAACTGGCCCACTGCCACTCGCTGATGTATCACTCATTTGGGATGGAAGGAAGAGAGGAGAGTATTCCTCTCCTCTCCTCTCCTCTCCTCTCCTCTCCTCTCCTCTCCTCTCCTCTCCGCTCCTCTCCGCTCCTCTCCGCTGCTCTCCGCTCTCTGCTCTCTGCTCTCTGCTCTCTCCTCTCCTCTCTGCTCTGCTCTCTGCTCTCATCTCCCCTCCTCTCCTCTCCGCTGCTCTCCTCTGCTCTCATCTCCCCTCCTCTCCTCTCCTCTGCTCTCATCTCCTCTCCTCTCCTCTACTCTCTGCTCTCCTCTCCTCTCCAATTTCATCTCATCTCATGTCATCTCTGCTCTCCTCCTCTCCTCTCCTCTTTGCTCTGCTCTCCTCCCCCCCTCCACTCCTCTCTCCTCCTCCTCTCTCCTCTCCTCTCTCTTCTCCTTTTTGCTCTGCTCTCCTCCCCCCTCCACTCCTCTCTCCTCCGCTTCTCTCCTCTCCTATCCTCTTTGCCCTGCTCTCCTCTCCTCTCCTCTCATCTCTACTCCTCTCCTCTCCTCTCCTTTCCACTCTCCTCTAATCCACTCCTCTCCTCCCCCTTCCACTCCTCTCTGCTCTCCTCCCTCTCCCCCTCCTCGCCATTGCAACAGGCTGCTCTCAGCCAAATGACAAATGTCTGTCCCCTATCAAGACAGAGATTTTATTGCTGGTAGCAAATGCAGCCAACTTGCATTGCATTAGGCAAGAACTGAGGGAGAGATGGAGGGGGAATGCAGAGAAAAGGACAAAATGGCACAGAGATAGAGGAGATGTGAGGGGGGTGCAGAGAGAGAGTGAAGAAGGGAATTGCTGAGGGAGATGGATGAATGGCTGGAGAGGAGGAAAAGAGATTGCTAGATATGGTTAGAATGTATTGTTGGTTCTAACATGTGCCAGCAATAAAGATACAGACATATAGGTCAGAGAGAGAGAGAGAGGTTATCTCAGCAATGTTCACAATGTTCTTAAACAGCTTTTCACACCAGAATGAACTGCACAGGGATTTTTTTTAATTTATTTTTAATATATGCAGAGCGGTAACATGTTAGATGAGCAGTCTGTTAAGAAGCTTTATGAACACTTTATAAATCATGAACTAATTGTCAACAAAACATTTACAAACCTGTGCAATTTTTTAAGGCTAAATGAGTGAAAAATGCTGTTGCCAATTCGCACTTTGTGCAGCCATAGTTTGGTTCTTTCTCATGCACAAACTAGAAGCACTCAGAGAGGGCAGACCTCCGCCAAGGAATCTGCTTGATAAAACATTTGACGATGTTACACCCCGTCTTTCTGCCCTCTTTTTTTGGAGTTAGAAACTGAAATGCTTTGCCCTGTCCCGCAATTCAATTTGTGGTCACTAGGGGCGTCTAGATTTATAGGCCAGTAATAGTGAAGAATCTTTAACAAGGTCCTGGTTCCGGTTTGTGACCCGGATCACTAGCAGAATTTAATCACTTGTTTCTTGGGTCATTAACATCTCCACTGAGTTTCATCCAAATCCGTTCATAACTTTTTGAGTTATCCTGCTGACTAGAGATGCACCGGATCCTGATTTTTAGGATCCTGACGGATACCGGATCCACTGCTTAAGATCCTGCCGGATCCGGAACCGGATACCGGATCCTACGAAAGGGTTGAAACACATAGCCAACTCGCACACGTGGGCCATTTTTATTACGTTGGCGCAAACTATTTTTAAGACTCATTGGCTTACTGCCACACTGCCTTCAACGGCCGCTTCCAAAGGGCTTTCACTCCATGCAGCGATTGAAAAGCCTAGGCTACGTAAAAAGTACAGATGCCGTAGATGCTGATTTTTAGGTAACTGCCGGATACCGGATCCACTGCTTAAGATCCTGTCGGATCCGGATAGTCTGAAAAACCCTATTATCCTGCCGGATCCGGAACCGGATCCTGGATCCTGTACATCTCTACTGCTGACAGATAGACAGACAGACAGACACGACCGAAAACATAACCTCCTTGGCGGAGTTAAAATTATAAATTATTTTTTAAGAAGTTTTAAACACATGACTGTGATTGCTAGTATACCACTTTGAATCATCTTTTGCATTAATATTTACAATTATCATTTTCAATATGAATTGGAAAGTCACACTTTTCAAAGATGAATTGATGGATGTGCGTGTATATTTGCCATTCTGAACTGGTGTCATAGACATTTTTAGCGGCAAAAGCCAGCAAATATTCATGCAAAATACTAAATTTGCAAATGTACAACATAATTTTTAATTATGCAAATTAGTTAAACCCACTACTACTTGTAAAATTCCATAATCCTTTACCCTTAATTTAACCTTTAAGCCAAAAGCAGTTGCTGGATCCACACTGGACCTCAAAAGCGTAGAAAGTGGCTGGTCATCCACTGCACTTGCTTTTAGCATAACTGAATAAGCTCAAGATGGATGGGTGAAGCATGGACAAGGACCCACATCCAACATGCCAGTAACCCAATACTGCTGGACTCACTTAAGACATGACCATTTGCCATTTATGCACTACCATTACTGGGTTCATTTGGAAGAAACCTCTGCAGCAAGTCAACTTCTGTCAAATAACATTATTAGAAGACAGACAATGTATCACTTCATCCACATGTTTGTACCTAGCCAATCAGTAGATCAACATTTTACTGTAAAAAAAATATTGTATTTTTGACCGGAGCCTTATTATGTCCTGTTATTGTTAGTGTTCAGTTACGTTAGTTTCTTACCCTGAATCTGTCAATAAAGGCAGCTCCAATGTGGCAAAAATCAAGACATCTGGCAATAAGCCTGTACAGTAGTTTATGTGTATTGGTTATATTGGATGGTATGTAATCAGAGACGATCTGACAACTTAAGAATACGGTTAACGTGTTCACAGGCCACTATTGCCATCTGTGTGGATATAGGACCAAAATCAACGGCCTACTACACTTATTATATGAATAATAAAGGACTTATTGGCCATGAAAAAGAAACGTGTGAATACACTCCTACAGTAACAAATGATATTGCTTCACATGTCTTATAAGCCACATGCCGAAACGTGTTTGTGCAATGAAAAACACTATATGCAAGGTGTGGCCTGTTTCTGAGTTAAGCATTTTGGCCAGCACCTTCACAATCAAAATATTTAAAGTGATACTGTACATTTTTGAAAATGAGCTCATATTACACCTCCTCTTAAGTGAAATGATTGAGTTTGACCTTTCTCCTGCACTCCTGTACAGTATCACTTTAAGAGTCAAGCCTGCTCCAAGTTGAACAATAACAAGGGAACCCTAGAATGAAGTATTCCCTTATCCCTGTCAACAAAGTCAGCTTGAATAACAACTATGAGCCCCTCCAAGTTGTTTTCCCACCATTAGCGGTGCATAGGGAGTATACACACTGCACACTTCTGGCTATGGGCAGGGCTGGACTGGGGGAGAAATAGGGCCCGGGCATTTTTTACTTTTAAGGCCCCCTCATAATTAGCAGTGCAGAACTGAATCACTGGTGGACCCTGCACCCTTGTGGGCCCCTATTAGGGGCCCACAAGGGTGCAGGGCCCATCGGGAAATGCCCGCTATGCCAGATGGCCAGCCAGCCCTGGCTATGGGTGTGCTACGTATATAACCACCATAATGAAGGCATGGGTGTGTTTTATAAGCACCCTAATGAAATCTATTTTAGTCGCCCCTTTCCTGTTCAGTGGCCGGCATCATGTTTACCACATGGCTAGTGTGGGTACAGTGGTGTGATTAAAACACACACACACACACACACACACACACACACACACACACACACACACACACACACACACACACACACACACACACACACACACACACACACACACACACACACACACACACACACACACACACAGTATACCGTAGATACAGTGAGTCCAATATGTATTTGATCCCTTGCTGATTTTGCCGGTTTGCCCACTAATAAAGACATGATCAGTCTATACATTTATGATAATATGTATTCAAACATGGAGAGACAGAATATCAAAAAGAAATTCCAGAAAATAACTTAAAATAATATATTTTAATTTATTTGTATTTAATGTAGGCAAATAAGTATTTGACCCCTCTAGCTAAAGAGGATAAAGTGCTTTGTGGCAAAGCCCTAGTTGTCTAGCACTGAGGTCAGATGCTTCTTTTAGTTTATGACAATGTTTGTGCATATAGTAGAAAATATTTTTGCCTATTTTTCTTTGCACATTATCTCTAAAACATTAATAGTTTGTGGCTGTAGTTTGGCAAATGGGAGGTTCAGTTCTCTCCATAGAATTACTATGGTTAATATTTGGAGACTTCACGACTTTAATATGCTTCTTATTGAGCCACTCCTTTGTTGCTTTGACTCTATATTGTGTATTATTGTCATGTTGGGAGATCCAAAAATGGCCCACCCTTCAGTGTAGTGGTGGAGGGAAGGACGTTTGCACTCAGGATTACACATTACATGTCTCCCTCCATCCATTCGTTGACGATATGAAGTTGTCCTGTGCCTTGGCCAGACAAACACCCTCAAACCATAATGATACCACTTTCATGCATGATGGTGAGGAGGGTGTTCTTGGGACCATAGACAGCAGTACTCTTTCTCAAAACACATTGAATTGTGATCATGCCAAACAGCTTGATTTTGGTTTCATCTGACTACAGCACCTCCTTATCATATCCTAAACCAGTCTGATGTCCGTTGGCAAACCTCAAGTGGGACTGCACAGGTTCCTTCTGAAGTAGAGGTACCATGTGTGCACTACAGGATTTTAAACCTCTGTGGCATTAAGTGCTATCAGTAGTTTTCTCAGTGATTTTGGTCCCAGTAGCTTTGATATCTTTGCCTAGTTCATCCCGTACAGCTCTAGGGTGATTTCTTTCTGTTCTCATGATTATCAAATCCCTACAAAAGGTCAAATCTCGTATAGAACCCCAGACAGGCTGATGGATAGTCATTTTGTATTCCTCACATTTTGGAAGAAATGCATCAACAGCTGGGTCATTAATACCCAGTCTCTTTCTTGTGACTTCGCAGTCCATTTAATGTTTGTCCAGGTCTAAAATCGTGTCCCTGATATCATTTGACCACTCTTTGGTCTTTCCCATGCTGGTGAGGTTGGAGTGTGACTGATTCACTCATACTATGGACTGATTCTGCTCATTCAATCTGTCTTTTCTGCATGTTAGTATGTACAGGTGTCTTTAATTCAGATGACAAGTTGATCGGAAGTGCCCATCTGGTCTGTGGGCCCGGAACTGTAATCAGTTGGCAGGGGATCAAATACTTATTTTGCTCGATGAAATGGAAATAAATTAATATATATTCTCTTCAGTTAATTTCTGGATTTTCTTTTTGATATTCTAGTCTCTTCATATTGGAATACATATTATCATAACATTTATTGACTGATCATATCTTTGTTAGTAGGCAAACCAACAAAATCAGCAAGGGATCAAATACATATTGGACTCACTGTATGCTCTCGCTCTCGCTCTCTCTCTCTCTCTCTCTCTCTCTCTCTCTCTCTCTCTCTCTCTCTCTCTCTCTCTCTCTCTCTCTCTCTCTCTCTCTCTCTCTCTATTACACACACACACACTGTGTTTTTAGGGATGAAGAGCTTTATAAATCTCTCTCTCTCTCTCTCTCTCTCTTCCTGCCTGTAGTACACACACACACACACACAAACAAACACAGGACGAAGAGCTTTAGAAATATGTATCCCGCTCTCCTCTCTCTCTCTCTCTCTCTCTCTCCCTCTCTCTCTCTCTGCCTGTAGTACACACAATCACACACACACACACTGTAATCACTGAAACCCACCCCCCCACCCCCACACACACACACACACACACACACATCTGCTATGGGGCCAAAACAGCAGCATACACCCAATTATAACACTTATCAGTGGCCCACCTGACGCTCCTCATTAGCGATGACAAAAGGAAACCGCCAGATGGGGGCCGGCCTGGGCCGCGGAGGCCAGGAGGGAGGGGAGGGAGAACAAAATATCAAAACTCCATCCAGCATCAAAGGAAATAAATGGGCTTTGAACCTCCAAAAAAAGAGAAAAGATCCTGAACCTGAAAGTGTCCTTCACTTCACTTCACTTCACTTCAATCTCATCTCCTCAAGGCGTCTGAGCGAGCGCGAGCACGAGCATGAGGCGCCTGTCCAGGGATGTGATGAAATAACTTGAGTCAGGCAGGTCATTGGGCTTTGAACCTCCAAAAAATAGGAAAGGTCCTGAACCGACAAAGTAAATCCAGTGAAACAAGAGGGATCGCCGTACACTGGTGGACCTCATTTGCTGCAAAAAGCCAGCCAATCAAGTCCACAAATGTGCGGTGATCCTTCTTGTTTCACTAGTATTACTGATGACTGCATTTCTACGTTAACCTTGGATTTTTTTTCGCACACCTCAGCTGGCAGGTGCGTCGGAGATGGCCCATGGCTCGCTCAGCAAACTGTTTGAAAAAACTCCCGCACACTGACCATTTAGCTGTTTTTCTTTAATGAATGACGTTTTGGTCATAGAGGCCTCCATCAGGCCTGGGAGTTTTTTGAAATAGATTACTGATGACTGCACTTCACCATCACCTGAAAACCGGCTGTGCAGGAGTTTCAGATCTTTGTCCTTCACTTCACTTCACTTCACACTTCAATCTTCACTTCACTTCAATCTCATCTCTCATCTCCTTAAGGTGTCTGAGCGAGCATGAGGCGCCTGTCCAGCGCTGTGACAAAATAACTCGAGTCAGGCAGGTCATTGGGCTTTGAACCTCGAAAAAAGAGAATCCTGAACCTAAAAAGTAATCCCAGTGAAGCAAGAGGGATCACCGCACATTGGTAGACTTGATGTGCTGCAAAAGGAGATCCTTCTTGTTTCACTAAAGGCTCTTTTCCTTTGCCGGTTTTCTGGTCGGCCTCCAGCTCAACAAAGCACGACTGGGTCGCAACTTTTTGCTTTTCGAATAGGCACGACACAGCTCAATCGTAAAGCAAAACGTGGCGGCCGATTCGCACTGTGTGAAGCTGTAGGCCTACCAGAAAACCGGCAGTGGAAAAGAGGCATAAGATTACTGATGACTGCACTTCACCATCACCTGGAAACTGGCTGTGCAGGAGTTTCAGATCTTTGTCCTTCACTTCACTTCACCTCACTTCAATCTCATCTCTCATCTCCTTAAGGTGTCTGAGCGAGTGCGAGCACGAGGCGCCTGTCCAGCGCTGTGACAAAATAGTTTGAGTCAGGTCATCCACACCCCCTTTTACCCTCTCACACATAAACACACAAACACACATACCGTATTGGAGAGCCTCACACACAAATACACACACACACACACACACACACACATACACACACTGGAGACCCTCACACACAAACACATATACGCACATGCACGCGCACATACACAGACACACACACACTGGAGACCATCACGCACAAACACATATACACATGTACACGCACACACACACATCAGATAATCTATTGAATAAAAACAGTAAAATAAGGCATACACCATACACACATGCATGCAGGCACTCACACACAAACACACGCATGCATCCAGGGATGAACACACACACTATCTCTCTATAGGCTTATTATAGGCTATAGGCTAACACGTACACACACCCTTCCTCTCACTCCCTTTCATAAACTCTCTCTCTCTCTCTCTCTGTCTCTCTCTGTCTCTCTCTCTCTCTCTCTCTCTCTCTCTCTCTCTCTCTCTCTCTCTCTCTCTCTCTCTCTCTCTCTCTCTCTCTCTCTCTCTCTCTCCCCCCCCACTGGGCCACACAGTGAGGCAGATTTGCCCAATTCACTTAAACTGCCTTTGATTTATTCTGGCCTCACTTTGAAGCTACTGCTGCCTCCCATCAGCCAACAGCCCCTTCATTATGCCGCTGGACTCACATACACACTCACACACACACGCGCGTGCGCACGCACACACGCACACGCACGAAGGACACACGCACACACACACGCACGTACGCACACACACACACACCCACGCATGCACACTCACACACACACACACGCACACGCATGAGGGACACACGCACACACACTCACACACACACACGAGGGACACACGCACACGCACACACACTCGCACGCTCGCACACACACACACACGCACACACACACAAGAGCGACTCAGGACACACGCGTACACACACACGTGCAAGCATACACACATATGAGCAAGCATGCACACATACTATACATGCACGTGTGCACATGCAAATGCACACACACACACACACACACACACACACACACACACACACACACACACACACACACACACACACACACACACACACACACACACACACACACACACACACACACACACACACACACACACACACACACACACACACACACACACACACACACACGCACACACACCCCTCATTATTCTCCCTGTTATAGTCAGAGCTGTGCTCAAAGCTGACAGATGACCTCCTCTTCACCTTGCTGAAAGACACACACACACACACACACACACACACACACACACACACACACACACACACACACACACACACACACACACACACACACACCACACACACACAGGCACACACACACACACACGCACACACACGCACACACACACACACACACACACACACACACACACACACACACACACACACACACACACACACACACACACACACACACACACACACACACACACACACACACACACACACACACAGAGAGAAGTAGGCTTAAACACAGTCACAAACATGCAGACACACAGGCACACACACACGTCCTCAAGTCAAATATGATGTGACATAGTGTGTGACCTAACTGGGGGTGTGATGGTGGGGACGTCATGGATGAGTGGGATGGCCATGATGTATGATGTATGTGATATCACTGATTCTTGAAAGTTTGGCAAAAACATGTCCCTGCAGTAAAATATTAATTCTGTTGAAAATCAACTAAATTTTCACAAGCAAAATGAACCCAGGTAATGGCCAAGGGGTCTGTCACACGAATACACAGTTGTTTGAAATATTTAAGTGTAATTTTATTACTTTTCATGGCTATAAACCTGTCCACACCCTGTAAAAACGCCTGTCCCAAGGACTGGCATCATCATTTCAATTAACTTAAAATACAAAAATCACTAACAGAATTGAACAATATCACCATGATGTGGAAGACCATATTAAAGTGGTTGTACAGATGTGCACATAGTGGATGTAAAACAATATTTACTATTATTTACTGATTGCTCAAAATGTGTCCAGCATATTGGTCACCACCGTCAGATTTTTTCTAAAAGACAATAAAATCAGGTATGCACAAGGTAATTTTCATTACTGTGGACCCCTTTTCAAACCTTTAGCTCTACTGCCTACTTCACCATCACTGAAGCTCCTATATGTTTACTATTTTGTCCTCAATTTGTTAATTTGTTTGGACACTGGTACTGTCCCAACCATAAACTGTCAACACCGTCGGGGGTTTTAATAGTATTGTATTACATTAATGTTAATAAATATATTTTTTTCAGAAAAGGTGTGAAGCACCCAAGAAACAGAGCGAAAATGAAATGGCTAATGTGAACAAACAATGCATAATATTTAAAAGAGTGCTTTTTTGTCTCACACCGTCAGATGTCACCACCATCAGATTTTGTTCTGCTCATCATGTTGTTCCATATTTTACTAAATTGTGCTGGTTAATGAAACATTACTAGGCATGTTAGTAATAATTGTGATCCAAAATGATACTCTAGCCACCACTGAGGTGCATTTGGAGGTTTTTTTGTCAGAAAACCTGACGGTGGTGACATCTGATGGAGTTCACCAAAAAACACATGTTTTACGTGTTTTTGATATGTTTTAAGAATATGCATACAATAAGTATCTACAGTTATGTTGAATTGTTAAAGTAATTCACTTTAATACAGTAAACATGTGTTTTTACTTCTAATTCTGTCTGCTGCTGTTGACAAAACAAGAAAGAGCCCATTTTATGAAAAATGTTAAACATGGGGAGCTTGGCCAATGCATTCACTGCACAGCCAAGACCTACATCTATGATAATACACCTCTATATTTTGGATTTGAACAACTTAAAAGCTGTTTTTACCACATTTTCAACAACCAGTGGCTTACTTCCTAGATAATCTAACTAATGAAGTAAAAACACATGCTCATACTGTGCACACACAAAAATAAAGTGTTTATGCAAGATGCCATTGACTTGAGAGGGCTATTTATTTTGCTAAATGCAAGTACTAATTAGGCCACTTTCACCACTCTGTCACCACCGTCAGTTCTTAAGTCACCACCGTAAGTAGGAGTTTTGGACATTTTAAAGGAATGTGCTTACAACATTTTCCTTAGGAGTTGTTGAAATATCAAAGTAATAGCCAATTTAAACCTACACGAATATTTGTGAAATTACAAAAAAATGTTTGTTGTATTTAGGCGTTAAGTAAGCATCGTATGACGGTACATATTTTAAAATTAGAACACATGAAACAGTATTAAAATAGAACAAAAGTGAATTTTCAACATTTAAAGGCATATGTGTGAACCAAAAAATACACATAATCACTTAAAAACTCCAGATACATATGCAACCAAATCAATACAATTTGAATAACTTTTAATTGTGTCTGACGGTGTTGACAAAAAACAAGGTATGATCGGAGAAAAGCCTGATTTCTGAAAAAAATACATAATGGGGAGATTGGCCTTGTGCATTTCTGAAAAGCCAAGACCTTAGTCTACGAGGATATACCATATCATTTTGTAATTCACTTTGTTTTTTTCTGTCAACATTGCAACCTGTTTTAGCCACTTTCTCAAGAATCAGTGATATACGGGGGTAGTGGTGGTAGCTCAGGTGGTAGAGGAGCCGTTCGACAACCCGAAGGTTGCAGGTTCGAGCCCCGCTCGGCCTGACTCCATCGTTGTGTCCTTGAGCGAGATACTTAACCCCAAGTTGCTCCTGGTGGCAGGGTTGTACCCTGCGTGGCAGCCACGGTCACCGGTGTATGAATGGGTGAATGTGAGGCATACAATGTAAAGCGCTTTGAGTGCTCGAAGAAGTGGAAAGGCGCTATATAAATGCAGTCCATTTACCATGTATGATATACGCTTTGGCAGTCATGGGTAAGTGGTTAGGACGTCAGACTTGTAGCCTAAAGGTTTCTGGTTTGACTACCGACCCGCCATGTTGGTGGGGAGAGTAATTAACTAGTGCTCTTCCCCACCCTCCTCCATGACTGAGGTACCCTGAGCATAGTACCGCCCCACCGCACTGCTCCCTTGGCGTGCCGTTTGGGGCTGCCCCCTTGCACGGGTGAGACATAAATGCAATTTCATTGTGTGTGGTGAGCACTGTGTACTGTGGTGTGGTGTGCTGTCACTGTTTCCCAGGTGGGCTTTCACATGTACTGTATGTGTGTGTACAATTTATCTGTGTCCGTTGGGTGTAGTTATATATGTGAATGCTCCCCAGAAATGTTCATTAAAAAGTTTCAAGAAGGTTTCCAAGATTATGTTTTGCACTGCAAATATACTAGAAATCGCACCTTACATGGCCACTCAGCTCCTAGTACAGGCACGTTTGATGGCCTTGACTACCACAACTCTCCACTGGCTGGTGTACCCGCTTGTGCAATAAAGCCACTGCAAATGGTCCGGAATGCAGCGGTACATTTGACATCATTCACTCAATAAATCTGCACTAATGTTCCTCAAATTAACCTTTAAGATCTATTAAACCTCGCCTACAAAACTACCCCTGGAACTGCTTCGTCTTATCTGACCACTAACATGAAATTATATTTTCCTCATACAACCCGGCTGTGCTGTGCCGTGTTGTGTCAAGCTGAGTGGTGCTGAGAGGTACTGTCAAACCAGCCCAGTTTGTGTTTCCATTACAAACCGTGTTACCCGGAGTATGGTTGGACTTATTTTTTTGGTGTTGTCAGTTAGCATTACCTTACGTAGGTTAGTGTATTTAACGTAAGGCCGACATATATCTCAGCTATCAAAGTAGGCTATAAATAGTTTCAGCGACACTGAAAAGGAAGTGTTCAGCAATATACCAATGAGATGGGATAAGAACTTCCTCTGACAGATCTGTTGGTAACAACAGAATGTGACATCATCACATCGTCAATCAGTTGGATTAGACCCCAAGTTGGTTGAAAAGTTTGATATCCAGAGAGACAAAATGGAGGAAGGAACATGGAAAGAGTGGAACAATGTAGTTATTTTAAGGGTGATGTGATGGCGAGGTAGGGGAAAAACGGGGTGCCACAACTCTGCTTTCCGTGTGAGCACTATAGCCTGATTGAAAAGTCTGATGTATAGAGAGAGAAACAAAAAAATGAGAAAGGGGAATGAGTGAGGGAAAGAGGCAAGGGAGGGGGTGGGCAGTAGCTATTTTGGGGGTGATGGTGACGATAGGGAGGGTGGGCGGGGTTGCATTGGGCTTCAACTCTGGCAGGACCCAGCAGGGAGTCGGACCGGACAAAGACGGGCAGGACAATTGATTGGACGAATGAATGGGCCGCCTCATGAATATCTGTCTCTGGCCAACGTCCATCTGCTGGTGGCTGGCCAAAGCACTTTCTCTCTCTCTCTCTCGCTCTCTCTCTCTCTCTCTCTCTCTCTGTGTCTCTGTCTCTGTCTCTGTCTCTCTCTCTCTCTCTCGGGCTGGCCAAAGCTCTCTCTCTCTCTCTCTCTCTGTTTCTCTCTCTCAGACAAGCGGTCTGCACCTTAGACATATTAGGTTACATACATATTTATACAGTATACCCATAGGAAAAAGATATATGTATAATAAATGTATTCGACGATACAAATCTTACATGGGGAAAAGGAAATGGGTCACTTCTTTAGTATGTAGGCCATATAGGAACTTAGTATATATGAAATTGGGGAATGGACCACTTTCATAGTATATGCCATATGCAAATCGTAAATTCCATGAATCACAGTACGTTTTATATAAATCTTTTTCCTATGGGCACCTACAATGTGTACAGCCTGTCACCATTCCAAACACATGTCCTGTTATTCATGACTTGTCTGTTTTCACTTCCTGTGGAATAGAACAATCATTTCTATCCTTGACGGAAAACATACAAAAATATTACATTTCCATAGTCTTGTCCAAGATTACAGGTAACTGAAGGCTCTATTCCACTGCCGGTTTTCTGGTAGACCTACAGCTCGACACAGTGCGACTCACTCGGCCGCCACTTTTTGCTTTCCGATTGGACACGACACAGCTCAGTCAGAAACCAAAAAGTGGCGGCCGAGTCGTACTGTGTCAAGCCGTAGGCCTACCGAAAAAAAAGTGGCAGTGGAAAAGAGCCTTTAAAGGTACACTGTGCAGGAAATGGTCAAAAAAAGGTACTGCAACTATGCTGTTCCTTGAAACTGGGCTGCCTATTGCCAAATTTGATCTTTACATGAACGTTTACCAAGTCCTAAATAAATATTTTCTAGTATGGTCCAAGTACAGTTCCAAGTACAGTCATTTTTGCAGCTAAAAATGGCTATTTTTGGAAATTCAAAATGGCGGACCATGGAGAAGACCCCCCTTTTCATGTATGAAAAGTGCAATTTTTCCAGTCATAATGAATACTTAGAATTTGATGGTGGTGACAAGTATTCATGAATAAGGTAACATTAGTGAATGGGCAGCATGAATTCTAAACAACTAAAAATCTCACACAGTGTCCTTTAAACAACTTAGTGGCATACTGCAGACTTAGACACTTAAATTCATATGGGATCAATGAAGTGTCTCAATCCTGCCCCACACAACTGCGCTGGTTATGTAAGTTCAGAATTCTGTGGAGATGCCAAGGAGTCTTCCACGGGGGGCTGAAGTGACAGGCCTGGGATGCAGAGGCCTCAACCCCTCGACCCAAAGTGTCTGTTTCTTTGGAGGTGGAGGCCCCTCTTGTCTGTGGGTGACTGTCACCCCAACAGGTTCCCAGCATACTGCCTGTACCCCTCCTTTCTCTCTCTCTCTCCCCCCTCTCTCTCTCACACACACACACACACATATGCACGCACGCACGCATGCACACACACACACACACACACACACACACACACACACACACACACACACACACACACACACACACACACACAGACACACACACACACACACACACACACACGCACGCACGCACACACACACACACACACACACACACACACACACACACACACACACACACACCCATGTCCACTGGGGCAGAACTGATGGGTCTGGGGCACCAACGGGGCAGCTGCATGTCAATCAAACCCTGATGACGCATTGTCCCCTCACATCCTCTCCTCGCCTCATCATCATTGACACGTATGGCTTTTCAGAAGCGGCACATCCTCTTGCTCTGTTCACTTACTGACACATGATGGGCTCGCTGTTCAGAAAGGGCCTTCGTTCTGTCAAATTCAAAATATGCCCCTACTATGTGACATTGCACAAAGGGGGCGAGTGGAATAGCATCAGGGCTGGACTTGTAATCTAGCACACAGGGCATTTTCCCGGTGGGCTGACAGCCCTCAGGGCCCAATGCTTTTGTTTTTGTTTTTTTCAAATTTTCCCTTATAGACCGGCCGACAATTTAGATGGGTTTCCCATCAGTGCCCATCGATGCCCATTAGTGCATCCTTAAAGTGGTATGCCACTATTTTGGGGCTTAATACAGTTAAAATCGTTGGCAAGGGTTTATAAAGGTGATAAAGTGTCTTATTTTTCATGTTAAGCGTCTTGCTTTAAGACAACTTAAAAGAGGGAGTATGTCGCTAAGCTAGTGAAAGTCAATGGATCCGTGTAGCATCTTTCACCACCTTTATAAACCCTGGCCAACGATTTTAACTGTATTCAGCCCCAAAATAGTGACATACCCCTTTAATATACAGTGGACCGAGGCCATCATAATTAGAGTATGGGGGTGGGGGGTGAGGGGCTGGTCTATGCCAAAAAATGCCCGGACCGGTTTGTGGGCCCAGTCCAGCCTTGAATAGCATAATAGCACATGGAGTTAACAAGAGAAACTAGTCCCTCCCTCCTATTCTCTCCTCGCCTCATCATCATTGACACATATGGCTTTTCAGAAACGGCCCGTCTTCTTGCTCTATTCACTAACTGACACATGATGGGCCTTTCTGAAAGGGCCTCTATGCTTCCACATTCAAAATATGCCTCTATGTCGTGCAAAGGGGGAGTGTGGAATGGCATAATGCACGTGGGGCGCACAAGGGGCATAGCAGGCCAACCTCCATATCCTCTCCTGTCCTCATCAATGAAATGTTTGCCTTTCAGAAAGGTCTTAAGCCATATTCAACCTATGTGGGACAAAGGGGACTGGAACGTCAGAATGCACAAGAGAGGTAACATCCTTTCCTCGTCGTTGAAATGTTTGCCTTTCAAAAGGTCCTCTCCCATATTCAAGAAACGTCTCTCTGTCTGGTGGTACAAAGGGAAGTGCAGAATGGGTCCCAATGCACCAAAGGGCAAGGATTTTTGATAAAGCCACGTCTTCGCAGACCTATACGCATACGGCGTAGCTCAAGATTAATGTTCGTGGAGCACGGCAGAACCCATTCATCTGTCGAGAATCAGGTTAGTCCTATTGAACACAGAATGAAGAAGAAAGAATTGAAAAGAAAAAAAACATGTTTAACTGAAGCATTAGGGGATTGAGATGAGAGCAGCCTACTTACAAGTCCAGACAGGGAGAGCATATGTCATGTCAGGTCTGACACGCTGAACACACATTAGCAACAAGAGCTTAAGGACAAAACACGGCGACTGAAAAGACCTCAACTGGTCTGTAAGGTGCTGCACGACCCACACCCAAATCCTAATGACTTCACAATAAGTACTATATGCAGAGGTGTCAACAAGTAAAAGTGAAAGAAAGAACATACTGTAGTGTCCTTCCAACACAGGTGATCTGTATCCGTATCTGAGCAAGCTGTAGACCTGTATACATGTCTTACAATCAGCTCTGCTCTGTTTGGATCAAGTTTGTGGTGGGTCCTTTTTTGATTTTTGTGTTTTTCAGTAACAACACTTATCTTACTAGGTACAATGGAGTAAATTGAATAACAGCTAGTAATATCCTGTGTTAGTGTTGTACTTAACACCATGAATTTACTTTTACTTTTGAAACCTCTGATGATGATATGATAGTGTTCAATAGGGCCTAGTGTTTCTCCTCACAGCTTCAGTGGTGTCTGCATCATGGCTCTGATAGAAGGGAGCTCTGCATGATAAAGTTAAAGGCACTGTTCAATAACTGAGACTACAATTGCTAATAATAAATGCCTCTATAACTCTAGCTTAATTTTAAAGAGTATTTGAAATATATGAAATCAGTAACTGCACCCCATTTTTTAAAAATGAATACAAAAATACAAGTCTGGCCCTACCATGGCCTATAACAGTGGGGCATTAGGTTAGTGCACAGGCGCCCCAGGTTGGAATCCGGCCTGGGTCATTTGCCAGTCCTTCCCCGTCTCTCTCTCCCAACTCATTTCCTGTCCCTCTGTCACTGTCCTATAATAAATAAAGCACAAAATCTACAAGAAAAACCCAACTCTGCTGGCACACCTTTTCCTTAGATGCAAAACTTCACACATCAACTGAAAATGCTCTCTGCAGATGGCTTCCTGCCATGATCCATGTAAGTCTTCTGCGGCCTGCTTCTGCGGCCAAATGTAATTGATCGAACCCCAGCCTGCAGGCTAATTATTGCACAAGCTCTCACTCAAACACCATGAGGCATTAATATCCACAATCAGGTAGGCTATTCACACCGTAAGTGAAGTTTCAAAATGTTTTCGCTGAAAAACAGCAAACCAATCTATGCTTTTTGTTTTTAAAAGTGTTGAAATCTCAAAGACTGGCCTATTGTTTTTCCGTAAACAAATACATAAAAGACATCCCTGATGTGCCGCTTTCAAAACAGCGACATAAGCAGGAATTTCAGAATTTCAGAGTTCCACTAAGTGCCTCCTGCTTGGGTTTAAATGATTGGTTTCTGTAAGAGATCAGGATAGGGTGATTTTTTTTTCTTAGATGGTCAACTAATCATATATCTGCCCAGAAACACGACACAGTACTCAGTTTGATTGAATTTGAGCTTCTGACAGGATTACCTCATATTCCATTGTAATGTTTAAGGTTATTGTACTGACCCTCTCCAGTCTCAACGTAGTAGGTAGCCTATATAAGCATTCCCTGCAATATGGCAAATGGCACGAGCAATAGAATGCCCCATACAGGTTTATTAATATAGCCTACCAAACGGCAGTGCCATCTTTCTGTCAAGACATATAAGTCAAGTCAGAATTGTCAAGAATTGAATCAAGAATTGAAAATACGTTTCTTACTTTCCCATGCAGAAATAGACAGAGACTAGTCTAGACTCTAAGAGGTACAGTATAGGCTGTAACAAATACACATTTTCTGTCTAAAATATTGAGCTGAAACATGGCTGGACTGGACTTTCTGGAGTACGAATTGTCTGCAAACCTGTGGGTATGTGTTTTACTACTAGGCCTACATTATGAACATTTCAACTGTGTGTGTATTTCTATAACTACAATAAGTGCAATACTTTGGACACAAAATACTCACCTATACCTATACTGCACTTGCTGCATAATATTATAGACCTGCTGCATTATTTGCAATATTTTGGACTTGGAAGTACTGCAGTCAGGCCCGCCGACAGGGGGTGGCAAAAGGGTATGTTGTCCCGAGCCCAGGGAGATAGGGAGCCCAGAATTGAGTCCCCATTTCATTGTATGTGTTGGGTGGGGGGCCGGGGGGCTTTCAGAGGACTTTGTCCAGGGCCCAGCAAAAGCTGTCAGCAGCCCTGACTGTAACTGACTTGAGAAGACAGTATTAGTCCTGTTATATAGACCCACTACACAGAAGGTTTTATTTAAATAGAGTGATTACAAATACAGATCCTACTGTGGGCGTCCAGTCACCTGTTGCCGCGGGGATCCTCCTGAGAACATGACAGCACGCGAAGGGAAGCGGGAAACATCGCGCACACACACATCCTGTTGCTTCCTGGCAAAGAGGACGCGCCAGAGAGCACGCGGCATACTAAATTCAAACAGATGTTCAATGTCGGGGTGAGAGAGAGTGTGTGTGTATGTGTGAGAGAGAGAGAGAGAGAGAGAGAGAGAGAGAGAGAGAGAGAGAGAGAGAGAAAGAGAGAGAGGCTTTAACGGCGCTTGGCGCAAGGTCATGTGAGTCAGGATGAGAGTCTTCACAGATTTGTTGTCAGGATGTGGCGTAATTGGCAATTTTATTCAAATGAGACTGAGTTGCAAAGTTAAGTTATACAGCAAGTGAATTCTTTTGTAGGCCATTAGCATTTAATAATGGCCCTCTTTGATAGCCATAGGTCCATAGGCCATAGCCCCCCCCCCCCCCCCCCCCCCCCCCCCCCCCCCCCCCGCCCCCCCCCGCCCCCCCCCCCCCCAGTCACAATCAACAAATTCTTTGCCCCCAAATTGGAGTCTTTTTCTTCCTTTAGTTTATATGGCAAAGAGGGTATGTGTTTGGCAAGTACATGTAGGCCTAGACATCTATGTTATGTTATTCTGTGCTTGGCGTCACACAAAGGCATGGCTAACCCCCCACCCCAATCCCTCTCCCTTAAATCAAATGATCCCGGTCCAAAGACACATCTGTGAATGCTGTCTGTGCAGCGCAAGTGCTGAATATGCAGAATGTTGCACCATTGCTTGTTAGAGCTCATCCATCCCCCATCATTTTCACTCTGCTGCTTTTATAAGTCTGTTCTGTTGACTGACATCAATATTTCTTGTGCAGGCTATTCTGAATGAGAAGTGAAGTTATGACATGAGGTTGGCCTAAACAATTTGTACATAAATGGGCTAGTTGGCCATGTTTGTCTCTCTCTCTCTCTCTCTCTCTCTCTCTGTCTCTCTCTCTCTCTCTCTCTCACTCTCACGCACGTACACACGTACATACGCACGCACGTACTCACTCACGCACACACACACACACACACACACACACACACACACACACACACACACACACACACACACACGAACGAAAGTCACAAACACGTTACAAAAACATATATCCCCTTAACCCCTTTGTGCAGAGCCCGTTATACCCTTACTGTCACCAAAATTTGTAATGGATATGTCTTAATCTGTGACTGAAGGCTCTTTGTCATGTCATAGCAATATTATTATAATGTAGTTGAGTGTTTTCAGCAAATAGTGAATAGGCCTGCCGGCGTCCCCATCTGCGCAAAGAGGCAACACACAAAACACCCTCTTTCCTCTCTCCAATGTACAAACTTGTGTATTTGCAAATACATATTCTTTCAATGAATGTGAAGGGGGTGTGGGAGTGGGTAGCCAAGTGTTATAACAGTAGTGCTCTTGTGTTGTGTGATGGGGCTACTTGTGCCTGGTACAGCAAGAGCTTCTGTTCAATTCAAACTCAACAAGTCTCCGTCTCCATTTCATTGATGAGGCGACAGTGCCACCTAGTGGTAGGACCTTGTAACTGACAGGACAAATACACATCCACCACGCACACCTGAATACTGGTTTGAGATTACGTCATTGCTGTGGTAGTTTATGTTGTGTGTAAATTTAAAATGTGTCTTCAACATTTTTTTTTACACATATTTAACCCTTGTAAGGTGTTTGGGTCATTTTGACCCGTTTTCAGTTTTTGGCTTGAGAAAAATAGTATCAGTTATTATTCTTTCATAGGCCTACTGATATTCACTGGATTTGGCTCATTTTCAGCGAGGAACATGAATCTGAAAAAAAAGAGTGACGCCCCTTGCTAACCCCCTCTGCACATTTCTATTACACAGGAGGTGTTCCCGGGTCATTTTGACCCATATCACTGTGGGGGGCTAATACATCAATATTTTTTAAACTTTGTGATACATCAGTGATCACATGTTGAGTAGACAAGGCAGAGGGTGAAGTATGTGGAAAAAGGAGTGCAGATATTGTTTGGTCCTTCAGTTGTGCATCAATGTTTCAATCTTGCGCGATAAGAGCACTCGTGGTTCAATCCGAGAGCTTGGATTGAGTTTACTCACTTTCTTCACCGTCTCCTTATCTTTCTCTCTCTGTATCTCCCACTCTCAAAAACATAAATAAACAGAAATTCACAGGCAGGGTGAGAGGAACATGAGGGTGAATATGAGCTATGATTTTTTTCATTTATCATTGTTTTTCCATATGACCGGGTCAAATTGACCCGAACACCTTACAAGGGTTAAGTTATATTGTATAAAGTTTTTTCTTTCATTATTTGCTATTAATCAATCAAAGCATGTTATAAGAAAAAAACATGTAGCCTATCCATATAGAGCCCAAGTTTATTTTTTTATCACGTGGGTGGCATAATCTGCTTGGTTCACAAATCATTTATAATATATTTTACCTTTTATTGTCATAGAACAGCGAAGAGAGACAGGAAACGAGTGAGAGAGAGGTGTGCAGACTGGGTCTGGGTTACAATAGATATTATTAATGCATTATTTTCACAGTATTATTTGTTTAAAAAAGGACTTCTTCCTATAGGTAATACAGCATCAGAGAGAAGGCTAGTCTAATTTTTGGAAATACACATTTAACAAATCCCCCAACATCATTTCTATGTGAAATGGGAAGAAGGATGGATCCTTGTCTGCAGCCTGCTTTGCCCCATCCTGCCACAGGTATTCCCCCAACTTCACTTGCTGTTTCACTCCTCTTCCTCCTTCCCACCACCTTGCTTCTCATCATCGCTGTTCTCATCCATACCCTCCTCTTCCTCAACAACCTCTTCACCCTATTCCTCCTCTAACCCTCTCCTCCTCCCTCCTACTTTTTCTCCCCCATCACCACCCTACTCCTCCTCCTCCTCCCCTCTTCCTGCACCTCCTTCGTCTTCACCTCATCTTCTTCAATCCCCTCCTCTCCACCCCGTCCTCCCCTCCTCCTCCACCTCCTCCTCCTCCTCCTCCCCTTCCTCCGCTTCCTCCTCTTCTCCCCCCCCTCCTCCTCCTCCTCTTCTCCCACCCTAATCTTCCCCCTCCTCTTCTCTCCTCCTCCTCTTCTCTCCTCCTCCTCCTCCTCCTCCTCCTCTTCTCTCCTCCTCCTCTTCTCTCCTCCTCCTCCTCCTCCTCATCCTCCTGGTCCAGGCTTGGCTGGTGAGCTGTGGGTCCATGTGATGGTGAATAATTCAGAGTCAGCGGTGAGTGAGGCTCACAGGTCTGCATGCAGCAAATGGAGCCTCGCCTCTGCTGCTTGCACATCACAGCTGCACTGGGGAGAGAGGGAGGCGGGGAGAGAGGCGGGGAGGGAGAGAGAGAGAGAGAGAGAGAGAGAGAGAGAGAGAGAGAGAGAGAGAGAGAGAGAGAGAGAGGGAGGGAGGGAGGGAGGGGTGGGGTGTATGAGAGAGAGATATGTAATGGAAGAGGGAGGGAGTTTGAGAGAGAGAGAGAGAGAGAGAGAGAGAGAGAGAGAGAGAGAGAGAGAGAGAGAGAGAGAGAGGGGGGGGGGGGAAAGTGATTGAGAGAAGGAGATGGAGAGAGGGGGGATGGAGGAGAGGAGTGTGTGAGAGATATAGAGAGTGGAAGAGGGAGGGAGTTTGAGAGAGGGAGGGGGTGGAAAGTGATGGAGAGAGAGGGAGAGTGAGTAAAGGGAGGGAGAAAGATACTGGGAAAGAGAGTGAGAGAGAGGAAGAGATGTAAAGAGGGGGAGAGAGAGAGAGAGAGAGAGGGGAGAGGGTGTGAAAGAGAGAGAGAGAGAGAGAGAGAGAGAGAGAGAGAGAGCGTGTAAAAGAGAGAGAGAGAGAGAGAGAGAGAGAGAGAGAGAGAGAGAGAGAGAGAGAGAGAGAGAGAGAGAGAGAGAGAGAGAGAGGGAGAGAGAGAAAGAGAGGGGGAGGGAGAGAGGGAGAGGGAGAGGGAGAGGGAGAGGGAGAGGGAGGGAGAGTGCTTGCTCAGGGTACTGCAGAGCACACAGTTTGTCAAACACAAGCTCGCAGAGAGCTGAATCCTAAAGAGGTGAGTACCGCCTGCTCCATTTTTACCTTCCTCATTTTGCTCTCTCTCTCTCTCTCTCTCTCTCTCTCTCTCTCTCTCTCTCTCTCTCTCTCTCTCTGGATTCATGTCCCTGTCTCTGTACATCTCTCTCTCTATCTGTCTCTGTCTCTCTCTCTGTCTCTCTCTCTCGCTCACTCTCTCCGTCTCTTCCCTCTTATCCCGTCCCTCTCTCCCTTCTTAACTCTCCCAGTTCACTCGTCCCTCCTCCTCTCTCTCCTCTCACCTCACAGCCTCTTCTCTCACACAGTGCATAGCATCCAGCACCTCTCATTGCCTCTGTCTCTGATACATCCATCCACTGCAGGATTTTCCGCTTTACCCTTTTCAGGCAGCTGGATACAGCAGCACCCCCCTGGTCTGGTTCTCCTGGTTCTCTGACTCTTCTCTTCTCCTCCAAAGAAAACTCCTCCAGGGACTCACTTGGAGTCTATTGGAACACACAGGGGAGAGAAAAGGAGTGCAGAAGAGAGAAAGAGAGCTGAGAGACAGGAGTTGGCAGAAGACAGAGGACCACAGAGGGAGGAGAGACGAGCGCGCGAGGAGCCATAGAGGAGATCAGAGGGGGAGCTCAGGCGAGATTGGACAGAGCAAGGAGCGTAAAAGGGTAGAGCAGAGAACAGGAGCCAAGGAGAGAGCCAAGCAGAGAGCCAAGGGAACAGGGCACAGGAGACAGAAGACTGCCCACCAACAGACAAGGGAGAGTCAAGAGCGGAGAGAGAGAGGAGCACAGGACACAGCTGACGGACAAGAGGCACGTTGGAGATCAGAGCGGTACATAGGAGAGGCAATCACTGGTAGAGGGGCACGGAACACAGCCAACAGGACGACAGGAGCCGGACAACAGACAGGGGCACATAGAAGCCAAGCCAAGAGCCAACAGAGAGGCATAGGAGACCAACTGGTCATCCAACAGACAGGAGAATCCAGCCAGACCAGACAGGAGAGGCAAGATGCTGGAGGCCGGTCCGAGGAAGGTGCCCAGGTGGCCGCAGTGGAGGCAGCTGCTGGTCTCCTCGCCGTGGTTACTGCTGATGCTGGTGGTGCTGGTGGTGCTGATGCTGCCGGGCTCCGCTGATGCCAAGCGCGCACCCAAGATCCCCAGGTGTCCGCAAACCTGCTCCTGCACCAAGGACAGCGCCTTCTGCGTGGACACCAAGGCCATCCCCAAGAGCTTCCCCCCGGGCATCATCTCCCTGTGAGTACACGGCACACAGTATTACGCCTTGAGCAATGCTAGCCCGTCTTAGCTCACAATCTTATTCGTCTCCTACAGTGCAGTACAGTGCAGTCCAGTATGCCTTCAATCATCTCTATGGACATCATCTCTCTGTCTCTCTGTCTCTGTTTCTGTCTCTCCATCTCTCTCTCTCTCTCTCTCTCTCTCTCTCTCTCTCTCTCTCTCTCTCTCTCTCTCTCTCTCTCTCTCCCTCTCTCTCTCTCTCTCTCTCTCTCTCTCTCTGTCATGCACCTGTCTCTCCATCTTGTCTTTCTCTTTCTCTCTCGTGCTCTCTCACTCCCTGTGAGTATGTCAGAACACGGCTGTCCTCAACACAGCAAAATCTTCCCCTCTCTCTCTTTCTCATAGGAATACACCGGTACTGTGAGCTCTACAGAAGTACCTGCTACATCTGTACCTCGTGTTGTCTCTTAATCAGCTGTTCGCTCTGCCATCTTTCAATCTCTCTCTCTCTCTCTCTCTCTCTCTCTCTCTCTCTCTCTCTCTCTCTCTCTCTCTCTCTCTCTCTCTCTCTCTCTCTCTCTCTTTTTTTTTCTCTTTTTCTCTGATGTACTGCCCCCCTCCTTCTCCTTCTCCTTCTCCTTCTCCTTCTCTTTCTCTTTCTCCTTCTCCTTCTCCTCCCCACCCCCCCCTCTCTCTCTCTCCATACTGCTGCAAGATAGTTTGGCTCTGTTCTGCTCTCAGTGCACCGGGGAGCCTTGTGATTACATTGCTGTGTGTGTATTTTTATTTACCTCACAGCAGGACAGGAAACATGCTGATACAGCAGAATAATGTTGACCTACTATACACTACAGTAAAGATGTGTTAAGAGTGGACACATGCGTCCGTATGGCAGTACATCCTCATCAGGTGTAATAGATGAAATGTTACTCTTAAGTGCAGACCATGTTATGGTTGTTTAACCCAGTAAGACACAACATCAGACATTTGCTGTTACCAGAATGGCAATGACCAAGTCTTAGTGCATTACTGAAGGCCCTGTGTAATGTCATAGCAGTGTAGTACTATGGTAGCTAATTATTTAATGACTTACAGCGTTCCATTGGTGGAACGGTGTGCAATATGGGGTTAAAGTTAAACTAATAATGGTTATGAAAGCCCACACTCTCAAAAATAAAGGTACAGAACTCATCGCTGTGGCAGTACCCTCAAGGGGAGTACTATTGCGTCGCTTGGGTGGTACCTCAAAAAAGAGGTGACAGATGCACATTGGTCGACATTGCAAGAAACTGAACGCACCTCTTTTTTGGGGTACCAATCAAGCGACACAATGGTACTCCCCTTGAAAGTACTATCACAGCGACGAGTTCTGTTCCTTTTTTCTGAGAGTGCACCATTGAAAGTCCCATTGCCATTGTGACACAGCACTGCAATGTGGACAGTGTTCACTGCACACAACAAAATTCCATTTATGCCTCTCCCGTGCAAGGGGACAGCCCCAAATGGCACCCAAAGGGAGCAGTGTGGCAGCATGGTCCCATCAGGGTACCTCAGTCATGGAGGAGAATGGGGAAGAGCAATGGTTAATTACTCCCCCCACCAACCTGGCAGGTCGGGAGTCGGACCTAGTCTGACGCCCTCACCACTTACCACCACTTATCTATGTACCGTATGTATGGATATTTTAACAATGTTCATATCTAATCTAAAATGAGTGAAATCTGGTACCTTTCTGATCTATCATACCAGAAACAGTTGAAAGGTTGTTTCTGAAAAATCTTTAGACAGTTGTCCTGTTTAAGGATAACCTCAAACCAGTTGCTAGAACATTCTTTCACACTGTAGGAATATTTTTTTACATCTTTTTCACCTCACTGCTCCAGTAGTGACAAACAGTTGCCGTGTGTCTGCAGGGTGAATAGGAGTCCTGCAGTGACAGTTTGTGGTGGGGTACATGTGTCGTGGAGCTTAAAGCTACATAATACACAAGCCACAAAAGGGCTCTGACTGGGGGAAATAGGGCCCGGACTGCGGGGGAAATAGGGCCCGGGCACTTTTGGTCTAAATGGGCCCCTCATAATTAGCGGCGCAGAACTGCATCACCGGTGGGGCCCGCATACTCCTAGGCCTCTATTTTCAGATTTTCACTTCTTTTTTTACATTTCTGAAAATAGGGGCCCACGAGGGTGTGGGGCCCACCAGGAAATGCCTGCTATGCCAGATGGCCAGTCTAGCCCAGTACACAAGTCACAAAAGGGCTCGGAGTTTGATTGATTCTGCCTGCTGCTGTCTCGTCCTACTTGCTCTGTAAACCATGTCCAGTCCACAGACAGAGAGAGAGAAGTGACTGCTGGAGGGAAAACAAATATTGATCGCATTATCTGCGGGAGCTAAGAGAGGGGGGTGCTCTTAAGATGGACTGGGCCAGGGCCGCTGACTGCTTCTCCCGGGCACGGGACAAAGCCATTTGAAAGGGTCCTCCAACCAATACATACAATGCAATGATGACCCAATTCTGGACCCCTCTCTCTCTGGGCCTGGGATAACTGACCCCTTTGTCCCCCCCTTGTCGGCTTCCCTGTGGACAGGGGCCAGCGCACTCTGCCTGACCATTGGTCTGGATGGAAACATCACAATAGAACATTTAACCTTTTTTCGCCCCTGTGTTGGACAGACAGAGTTGAGAGATGGAGAGATATAGAGGAGTGGAGAGAGATAGAGAGATAGAGAGACTCTGACACTGTGTTGAGACTGAGAGAGACAGAGAGACACAGACATTGTGTTGAGAGATATACAGGTAGAGACAGACACAGACACAGACACAGACACTATGTTGAGAGAGACAGAGAGTCGAGAGACACAGACACTATGTTGAGAGAGATAGAGAGGCACAGACACTTGTGTTGAGAGAGACAGAGGGACACAGACAATGTGTTGAGAGAGACAGAGATAGACAGAGATAGAGAGACACAGACACTGTGTTGAGAGAGATAGAGAGACACAGACACTGTGTTGAGAGAGATAGAGAGACACAGACACTGTGTTGAGAGAGACAGACAGACGAAGACACTGTGTTGAGAGATAAACAGGAAGAGAGACACAGACACTGTGTTGAGAGATAGAGGGACACAGACACTGTGTTGAGAGAGACAGAGAGGCACAGACACTGTGTTGAGAGAGGGACACAGAGGACAGCTGTGACGAAATGATGAAGGGCTGCACAGACTGATAAATGCTCCCTCATGTGAGTTATTGGCGTTTCGGACATGTTGTCCTTCATCACACATCCTGCCAATAACCTCGTGTTTGGGAGCTTTTATCAGTGAACAGAGGTGACCAAAGTAAAAGTAAAAGTAAAAAAACCCAAAAAACCTGCCATAGTTTCCTTCCAACTTCACAGAGTAACTGGTCTACATTTAGGCCTACTATAGACCAATGAATCCGATTCTGTGCTAGCATTGAATAAAGTTACGATAACATTTGGTTTTATTTATAGGATTTTAGTTTTTTTCCCTCTTAACCATAATATACACCTCATTACCTACAATGGAATAACTGGTGTAACCGCTATGTAATATCTTATGCTAGTGTTTTACTTACAACATAAATGTACTTCCATTTTTACTTTGGCCACCTCTTGCCAGTGAGCAGACATTTTCATGTGACGTGGACACATTCTCTCTTCCTTCGGAAGGATAACCATAGACTCAAGACTCAAGGTCTCCTGTGTGTGTGTGTGTGTGTGTGTGTGTGTGTGTGTGTGTGTGTGTGTGTGTGTGTGTGTGTGTGTGTGCGTGCGTGCGTGTGTGAGTGCGTGTGTGTGCGTGTGCGTGTGCGTGTGCGCGTGCGCGTGTGTATGTGTATGTTTTGGCCAGAGAGGGAGGTGGGGGATTGGTACGTCCACCACTGGACAGTGGAGTACACCACTTGGTGCCACAGCCCCCTTGCACTCCTCGGCTGGCTTTTGAACGCCAGCACAATGTAAAGTAGTGCACTGGCTGTCACACGTCATTGAGATACAACGCACCACACTGCACTGCACTGCCTCAGCACAAACAGGCTGTTGTGTGGTGGTGGCGATGGCGATGGGGAAGGGAAGGAGAAAGCGATTGAAAAGGAGGACAGGCAGGAGGCTGATAAACGAAGATCTCGAGAGGCACAAGGGGACCCCCCCCATTCTGAAAAGAATTCAAAATTAAACAAATGTATGCCCCCCCCCCCCCCCCCCCCCCCTTCCTGATATGGGATCTACATTGATGTTGTCGATAGACATCCAGTCTCCTCAGTGGGAAGCCTACCCATAATAGTAGATAGGGCTCTACATGTAAATGAACATTTTTCTTCACCACCCAAAATGGCTAGACCCTAATTTTACTAGCGAAACACATACTCAGTAATGGGTAAGGTGTCCTTTTTTTACCAGCCCAACTGAAATTTCACCAGCATTCAGCTGCTCGGCTGGTGTTAATTTAGAGCCCTGCTTAGAGCCCTCTTGAATGAATGAAACTTTATTGTCATTGTACAGGTACAACGAAATTGGTAAAGTGCAGATGCTCACGGTGCTTAAAAATCAACAAAGAACCTATATATATACTGTATAAAAAATAAATAAGATTTTAAAAAGTCAGCTGTGCAAAATTAAGTGTGTAGATTGCTTTTGGATAAAAACTGTCTTTTAGCCTGTTTGTTTTTGTACCCAGAGCCCTGTAACGCCTGCCTGATGGCAGCAGCTCAAACAGTTTATGTCCAGTATGGTAGGGGTCTCTGATGATTTGCTTGGCTTTCTTTAGACAGCGACAGGAGAACAACTCCTCTAAAGAGGGCAGGGGACAGCTGGTGATCTTCTGAGCTGTGCTGACCACTCTCTGAAGAGCTCTTCTGTCCGCTGCTGTGCAGCTGGAATACCACACACATAAACAGTATGTTAGGATGCTCTCTATGGAGCTCCGGTAGAAGGCCACCAGTAGACTTTGGGGTAGATGGTTAGCCCTTAAGACCCTAAGGAAGTACAGTCTCTGTTACTGTACAAGACAGCCTACCTGGCCAACAACAACCTGATGCAGCAGGCCTCTAGTGTTATGGGCTGCTGGGCTGGCTGCTTGGATGAGCTCAGGGCTGCTGTTGTCTCCCTAATAAAAGATGAGAGATGAGATTGTGTGTGTGAGATAGCCTACGAGTACATATACTATGCCTGCGATGCAGCAAACAGCAGTCCTCTCTGTAGTCTTAGAATGAAGCCAGCCTATGCTGGTGCCCTGACTTACTCTCTCTTCTTCAGGAGTAGAATGAGAAAACATTGATGTGGAACGGGTCTATGGAACGGGATTTGAGTCTCCAGGGAGATGCTGTTGCAGTGTGTTTGGCTGTCACAACTTCATACTCTCTCTCTCTCTCTCTCTCTCTCTCTCTCTCTCTCTCTCTCTCTCTCTCTCTCTCTCTCTCTCTCTCTCTCTATCTCTCTCTCTCTCTCTCTCTCTATCTCTCTCTCTCTCTCTCTCTCTCCCCTGTGGCCAACTAATTGGACCTTTGAGACTGTCAGTCAAACAAGGCTTTTGGGATGTGTACACTTATACTCTCTGTTTGTGTCTTGCAGTATTCTTTGAACTCCTGATTTCATTCATTCAGGCATTCCAAAGCCCGTTCTTCAGAGACATGTTTCACAAACTAAAATCCCTTTATGGATGTAACCTCCAGAGAGTACGCTGGATAAATCTACTACTGTTTAATCCGAGCAATTACGTATCAGGATTAGTTTCATTGAAGCATGTGTTGTAGTGGCTTGGCCTCTTTTGTTTTGCTGTTTTAGCTGAGAAAGTTCTTGCAGGCGATAAGGAAGAGGAGAGAGAAGAGCGAGAGAGTGCCCTAGTTTCTGGAGATGAAATAATGCACAATATGAAACAGCCTGGGGGAGTTTACTGCAAGGCAGGGAGGTAGGCCTACGTAATTTACTTAAAAGCATACCGCATTGGAGGAGCCAGCGTGGATGGGTCAATAATACAGTGGGGCCTATATAGACATTTTGGACGTATTGCGGTTTTGGACAGCAGCGAACCTACTTTCAAAGGAAGCGCGCCGTCAGGGATTGGACCAACCAGTATAATAGAGACACTTTGGCTGATATCATGATGATATCTGATATCATATCACGGATCTGTGATACTGACTTTAATAATGCTCCATTTAAAGGTAGTGTACTACTGTTAGAAATTGGGTGTGATATGGAGACATCTTGGCAGTGTAAGAACAGTGAACCATGTACATAAGGCCTTTTTGTTCTTCGATACATTTCGATGTGTTCAAAATACTCAGCAATGTTGGCATCATTCAAACACAATGATTCATAGCAAGAAGGCAACAAAGCTTTCCAAAATGAAAATAAAAAGCACCACTGGAGTCAGTGGCATAGACAGACATTTTGGGTGGCAGGTGATCAAGACCGAGCAGCGTGCATGTGGAACTTCCAGCGGCCTGACTAGGCTATGGAGACACTATTGTGGCACGCTTTTGATTGTCAAGCATTTGTAGATGACAATGTCAACCACAGTATGGACCACAGTACATTGTGACACAACTTTAACAAAAAAAGAAAAAGCTTTCAAAAAGGACATTTTTGTCCAGTAGGGCAAAGGGGCAGGTGTTTTAGCTCCACCTCATCCCTATCTGTGCACACTTATGACTGGAGTATTGAAGAACATGCAGTTGCGTCCATGCATTTGTCATCATCCAGCATTCTATTGTGTTGGTGTCTAGCCAGGCAGGCAGTCTAAAAGTAAGATTTAATCCCCAATACTACGTGTCCAATTTACCTTTATAAGTCAGTGAAGTCACTTTACCGTAACTATCCATGACTCACATAGCCTTGGTGAAACTGCACCTCATAGTAAATAGGGGCTAGGAGTGGTCTAAAAACAGTCAAAGCCAATCAGGACGCAGGACTGACCTGGCCAGATAGATTTGAGTGGCCAATCAGATTGGGCCTTCTGTAGCTGTAATTTACTAACAGCCTGTCTGTCTCTGAGGCTGACATGGAATTGTAGACTGCACATCTTTAGGAAATTCTACCTGGAATAATATTTTCTGATAGCCTATATTTCGCTGACATACAGTATAGCATCTAAACCGCAACGCCATGCAAGGGCATGCTGGGCTAGGATACGGTATTGCACTCAATGGTTGCTTACGTTACGTTTGGAAGGGGTGTAATGTTACAATTAAATTCTCAAAAATGATGAGCAATATGATGATGAAGATCATGATGATGATGATGATTAATATGATGTTGATGATGATGGCAATAACAGTGATGATGATGATGATGATGATGATGATGATGATGATGATGATGATGATGTGATGGTGGTGTTTATGATGATGCCGATTGCAGTGATGATGATAAATAGGATGATGTTGATGATGATGACGGCGCCGACGACGCCGACGACGACAATGACAACGACAATGACAACAATGATGGCAGCAATGATGACAATGATCTCTGTGTGTTTCAGGACGATGGTGAATGCTGGCTTTAGTACAATTCCTGAAGGAGCCTTCTCTCACCTGCACCTGCTCCAGTTCCTGTAAGTCCCATTGTTCACCTGTCCAGGCTCTTACTGTAATCGCCTATCACAGGTTGTCAAACTTCTAAGGCATAATGTACCCTCTTTAATTCAGGGGAAAAACAAAACTGTATGTATAAAAAGGAAAGCATGGAAATTATGTAATCATATGAGTCATATTTTATCCACCCAAAACAAAACAAAAAAAGCAAAAATTGCGAGAGGATGCTGTTTGTTTAGAGTGTTCCTCCTATGATATGATTTGAACTGTACTGGTGGTCTGTCTACAGCAGGGATGGGGAACAATTTTCATTCGAGGGCCACTTCAAATCTGATTAAGTCCTCCAAGGGCTGTACTATGAACACAAACCAGGATATCCCCCTGCACTTTAGACCTATATTGCTTCACAAGGTCCCTTAATTTAATTATATTGCAAACGTAAGCAATCCATTTAAATGTATTGCAATTCTAAGATTCCTTTTCATAACATTCAAATTTCAATGTGAAACTAAACAACATTAAAATTATATCGGGGGCCGGATAGGACAGCCTTAAGGGCCGTAAGTGGCCCTCCTCGAGACATAGGTTCCCCACCCCTGGTCTATAGTCAGTGTGTGTGTGTGACTGTGACCCAGGGGCCGTGTGTCTCTTTGGCCAGTGTGACCCAGGCTGGCTGGGTATCATAACTGAAGCCAGCCTGTGTATCACTGAGGGTGACAGTATCAGCGCCCCAGTGTCCCAGCTAGAGTCAACGTACGTCATCAGCCATTATCATTACCAACTCACTTGTGCTGCTGCCTTCCCATCAATGGCCTTTCTGTTCACTGTCCTCCACGTGGATTGTTCGGTCTGTGTTGTGCGTGTGTGTGTGTGTGTGTGCGTGTGTGTATATGTGTGTGTATGTGTGTGCGAGTGCGTGTGTGTTTGTGTGTATGAGAGAGAGAGAGAGAGAGAGAGAGAGAGAGAGAGAGAGAGAGGGAGAGAGAGAGAGAGAGAGAGAGAGAGAGAGAGAGAGATAGAGAGAGGGAGAGAGAGAGAGAGAGAGAGAGAGAGAGAGAGAGAGAGAGAGAGAGCATGTTTGTGTGTATGTACATGTGTGCGCAAGTGTGTGTGTGTGTGTGCATGTGTGTACCTGTGCTATGACAGTCAGGTCTTCTTGTTGTACAGCACAATGCATTCTCTTCTTGCCATTCTGACCCTGGTCAACCCCAGTTTTTATGTACTCTGCTGCGCACACTCACATACCCATAAACTACAATATCTTCACTTACTAGACAGTGCAGCCATAGGGCCCCTTGCTGTTTTAGTTAAATACCATGCATGAAGTTGCAATATCGGCTGTTCTTGTACTATATTTTATTATAGACTTCTAGGGCTTGATTCATAGGGTCACTAATTTCACAAACAAAGCTCCTACATGCAAGCCTGACTATCACGAACAGAATACTCTGTGAGTTGTAAAACTTACAAGGTTCACTGAAGAGTTGCCATTGTAGGGGAACCCCTAGAGCAGGGACATCAAACATACGGCCCACGGGCCGGTTCCGACCCGCCAGAGGCCCCTGAACCAAAATGAGTTTGACACCCCTGGCCTAGAGGTTTCCAGATGAACCTACTACAAGTTTTCTTTCTAGAGAATATTAAGGGTTCCTGCACAGTGTCAAACTGAAGAACCCCTAAGGGGAACATTTTGATTGGACCTTTTGGAGGACATTCTCTATGGAACCTTGGAGGTGGTTCCAAAAGCTTTTAGGTTCTTCTGAGAACCTTTGGATGGCCTTATGGAACATTTGGATTCCCCACGGAGTGGCTGAGGGTTCTTTTAGGAACCTTTGTGTTTTTATAGTGTACAAATGTACTATGACCAAGTTGCACTGTACACAGAGTTCTCAGAGGGTGGGCTTAACCCGTCGTCCGAGGAATGACTGTGGTTGAAGCTGCAAAACAGTCTTTCCTCTGACTTAGATACCAGCTGGACTAATGATATCTCAAAGTGCCAAAAAAAAAGAAAGAAAAGTGATCTTTCACCACAAACTATGTTACTCAGTAGTCACTATAAAAAAAACAGCCGCTGTACTTGTTATTGTAGAGGTCATGTTTTCACAAAGTGACACCTATTTATTCTCACTGATATCGCTCATATAAACACAGGAAACCTAAGACTGTCTCCCCTGTCTCTCCCATTCATATATCTCTCTGTCTGTCTGTCTGTCTGTCTGTCTGTCTGTCTGTCTGTCTGTCTGTCTGTCTGTCTGTTTGTCTGTCTGTCTGTGTCTCTCTCTCTCTCTCTCCTTCTATGCAGATTGTTGAACTCAAACACCTTCACCGTGATTTCTGATGATGCCTTTGCCGGTCTGTCCCATCTGCAGTATCTGTAAGTAAGCCAGATTTTATTCCCTATCCAACAAGGTAGCTTATGTCCTCTTATAACTGTATGGATGCGCAATAGAACCAACCTCACAAAAAATCATGCAGTTCAGATACTAAAAAAACTGAGGAGTGCTGAGACCGGATTCACAAAACTATTCTTAAAGGGATACTGTGTGAGATTTTTAGTTGTTTATTTCCAGATTTCATGCTGCTTATTCACTAATGTTACATTTTTCATGAATACTTACCACCACCATCAAATTTTAACTATTCATTATGACTGGAAAAATTGCGCTTTTCATATATGAAAAGGGGAATCTTCTCCATGGTCTGCCATTTAGAATTTCCCAAAATAGCCATTTTTAGCTGCAAAAATGACTGTACTTGTATCATACTAGGAAATATGTGTTTATTACTTAGTAAACTTTCATGAAAATATCAAACTTGGCAATAGGGAGCCTGGTTTCAATGAGCAGCATATTTGCAGTACCTTTTTTGACCATTTTCTGCACAGTGTCCCTTTAAGATAAATCTTACGAAGATTCTTAAGAAATAACTTAAGAATTCTGTTTGTGAATACAGAATCTTCTTAACTTTTGACATAAGACAAAAGTTAAGAGAAAAGAACCAGATAAGAACTATTTTTCCTTAAGAAAGCTTTGTGTATCCGACCCCTGGTAATTAAGGAGTGCTGCGTCACTTTTTTCTCCGAAGCAGGTGCACTTTGGCTCAAGGAAATAAGTTACTAATATGGTCAAACTTAATACCAGTTGTAGCTGCAGCTGAAGTCTTGCCAAGGATTCCAAAGGCACACTGCTTGAGAAAGTTAAAAAGCATAAACCATGCAGTGTTACAGTAATTCAACATTCAGAGAGGAAGATCAACACTATTGCCTCTTTTCCACTGCTGGTTTTCTGGTAGTCCTACAGCTGGACACAGCGTGACTTGGCCGCCACTTTTTACTTTACGATTGAGCTGTGTCATCACGCCTATTTGAAAAGCAAAAAGTGGCGGCCAAGTTGTGCTTTGTCGAGCTGTAGGCCTACCATAAAAACGGCAATGGAAAAGGCATAAGTGTGTTAAATTTGACAGTGTTTAATCAACACTGCACAATCACTGTGCACTGACTCATTCAGTGGCTGAAGCAAGTGGTGCCTGCCAAGTCAACTCTAGGATGTTGTTCGGGGGATGTTGTTGATTATATTCACAGCCAAGAGAAGGTTGTATGGAATATTGATCAAGTCTCAAGTGTTGCATAACAAACATCTCCACCCTCCTCTGCCCCTCCTCTGCACTCTCCTTTTCTCCCTTCTTCCCCTCCACCACTTTTCTTCCCTTCTTTCCTCTTGGGCGCGATGGGAGGATGAAATGCTAGCTTCAGCCATTTTGTGACTGATGAGAGACATAGGCTGCGTGTGTCTTGGCTAATTGGACATGGAGTCCTCGAGGGCCATTCCAAACAAAAAAAGGTTTATTTCCACCTTTGGCAGTGTCTGTGTGCAGAAATTTGAAGGCAACATCGGATGGCCAGCTTTCTCACAACGGTGAACCAAAAGACAACCATGGCGGCCACCCGATCTACTACCTTGAAATTGTCTTCAGTCTTGTCACTTATTTACTAAGATATTGAAGTTGAAGCTAGAAATCAACATTGTATCTAAATATGATGCGGCTCAATCTATTTATATATATATATTTTACGTTCTTGTCATCTGCTAGTCTTACACTAGTGAACTAGCCTATGCAAGTTAAGCGCTAATAGCAATGGCGTAACATCAAATACGCAGGGCAGCGCACTAGTTGGTGAAGTTTGAAGCGAAGGTTTAAGAAAATAACTTTACAGCTGAAGAATCTTTTTAGACAACCGTTAATTTACGGAGGGAGTCATCGAACTGCTGCCTTCCATTTCAAACGTAGCCATAGAGTATGTGCCGCTCTGTTTGGCCTATCTTTGTGTGACGTGTCTAATTGGCATCGGATGGCGTTTCATAAAATCGCCTCACTCAGATGGCCAGGTCGAGCGCAAGAGGCAAACAGTTTATCAACCATGTTTAGTGGAACCTCCGAATAGAGCCTTTTGTTAGTATCTTTTTTGGAAGTTTTAATTTTGTGGAACTTTATAGTTTAGTTTGAATGTGAACAAATAAATAGACGAGCGTTGAATCTAGGGTTAGGGTTTTAATCCGCTGGAGAAGAGGCAGCTGTGAAGCTGGCTCCCCACACAGACACACAGACACAAACACACAGATAGACACACAGACACACACACAGACAGACACACAGACACACACAGACACACACACACACACACACACACACACACACACACACACACACACACACACACACACACACACACACACACACACACACACACACACACACACACACACACTCTCTCTCTCTCACACACACACACACACACACACACACACACACACACACACTGTTTGGCACTGTGAGAGGAACATCTAAAACAGACAAACAAACAAACAAACAAACAGATAAATAAATACATATATATATGTAAATACATATTGCAACATAGTAGGCCTATATCCTCCTGCGGTCATCTCTGCTATCCCCATATGGCACCGTGAAGGGAACAACCCTGCATAATCATCGCACACACGCACGCACGCACGCACGCACGCACGTACACACATACACACGCGCACACACACACACACACACACAGATTTACGCACGCACACACACACACACACACACACACACACACACACACACACACACACACACACACACACACACACACACACACACACACACACACACACACACACACACACACACACACACACACACACACACACATACACACACACACACAGGAAGGGAACACCCTGTACTCCAACACCCACAAATTGAATATGATCAGTCTAATCACCACGCGCGCGCGCGCACGCACGCACGCACGCGCGCACACACACACACACACACACACACACACACACACACACACACACACACACACACACACACACACACACACACACACACACACACACACACACACACACACACACACACACACACACACACACACACACACACACACTGTTTGTTTACTGTAGGTGCCTATGATGATTATGCAGATGGCATTGGGACATCAGGAGACTTCAGGATCTGTTCCTGCAGACGCATTTGCATTGCCATTAATGAGACTATTGCCTTTGTTTACAAGTTTTTGCTGAACAGTAGTGTCTTATTGTATACTGCATTTTTGGTGTGAAAAAAGTTTTTATTTGGCCGGAAGACGTTTTGACCTCTTGGTTTCTCTCAGATCACCTGAGATGCTGGGAAATGCAAAATTTGTGGCAAAGTTTTTTACTTTTGTTTCTCAAAAATAGCAACTCAGTGCCTTTTTACAGTAAGTGACGTGAAGCTCTGTGTGTGGATTGGCTCGCGCTCCCCTCCA
>NC_085859.1:42373643-42383643 GCF_034702125.1 Engraulis encrasicolus | reverse complement strand
TCTTTCTCTCGGTCACTTTCTCTCTCTCCCTCTTTCCTCTTTTTCTTTTTTGCAGGTTCATTGAGAATAATGACATCCAGTCCCTCTCCAAGCACACGTTCAGAGGACTGAAATCCCTCACACATTTGTAAGTATGAATTCCATTGCATCTCTATGGTATGGAATGTGTTATAATGGGCCTATTTCATATAATGTCCGATATACTGTACTGTATTCGGATGTCAGACTCAGTGCATTCGAAGCACGTATAAGTTGCATCCAGTTAGCCTGATTATCATTGACTTTCAATTCTCTTCGTGACTTGGTCTTACCTTGAGCATAACGATTAACATTTCTCAAACGGCATTGTTGACCCGCCTCCCTCGGTTTGCTACCGGTCGAGGCCAGAAAAGGCTGTGCCGAAGTTGAAATCATATTTTCTTAGTCCCAATAGAACGTCTCTGCTTAAACCACGTCACTGCCTTAAATAGGCCTTTACCCAGGGTGGTTGGAGCTGCTCAAAGTTGATTGCTTCCAGACAAAGTGGGTGGAGTTCCAGATTTTTCCGGAGATCAGAAACGATATTTACATTGCACTAATAGGAGGGCGTGGTCTGGCTAGTATCCAGTGGCCTAAGCATGAACATACACTCCACTGCTTTCTGCCTGCCTGTAGTTGGTAGTCGTTGATTTGCTTCAAAAATTTACTTGTTTGGCGACACAGCGAGAATTGTGGTAACAGCTAATTGTGGTAAAAGCTAATTGTGGTAACAGTCAATTGTGATAAAAGCCATGTACCGCTGTGTTTACATGACCATAACACACCTCTGTATCCCGCCTCCCCAAACAATCCCCCCCCCCCTTCTCTCTCAGATCCTTGTCCAATAACAACCTGCAGGGTCTTCCCCGGGAGCTCTTCAAGCATCTTGATATCCTTACAGACTTGTGAGTAGTCTTGGTATCTTCATGAACTTGTGAGTTGTCTTGGTATCCTTACAGACTTGTGAGTGGACTTGGTATCCTTATAGTGAGTGGCCTTTGTAGGCACGCTACAATGGTGGCCATTGTCTTGTGTTGAGTCCCCAAGAAGTCACACAGTGATCACATCTTCATTTGCATCACGGAACAACATAACATAATGCCTTGGCTCGTGCAGCCGTTCTCCTTTTACAAACACACACGCGCACGCGCACGCACACACACACGCACGCACGCGCGCGCACGCACATGCACACACACATTCACACACACACACACACACACACACACACACACACACACACACACACACACACACACACACACACACACACACACACACACACACACACACACACACACACAGAGAAACACAGAGAGAGAGAGAGAGAGAGAGAGAGAGAGAGAGAGAGAGAGAGAGAGAGAGAGAACAGAACATTTACGGTAAATCAGAATTTAGTGCAAATTATCTGTAACCAAGCACACAAGAAGAGTCCAAAGTCCAAAATTAAAAAAAAACATTGATAAATCATGGTTTAACATAACAGCAGCTTCCATATTTCCACCCTTGATTACAGTAAAAGGACAAATTATTACCCACTTCATCAATCTTTATCAAACCAGGCTTGACAGATGTGCGTGGCAGGAAGACAAACTCATTCACTGACATACTGAATGAATGATGTGTGTGGATAGGCGTGGGTGTGACCTGTGTCTGACCTGTGTGTGTGTGTGTGTGTGTGTGTGTGTGTGTGTGTGTGTGTGTGTGTGTGTGTGTGTGTGTGTGTGTGTGTGTGTGTGTGTGTGTGTGTGTGTGTGTGTGTGTGTGTGTGTGTGTACGTGTATATGTGCATGCTTGACCTCTTGACGTACCTGTGTGTGTGTGTGTCTGTCTGTCTGTCTGTGTCTGTGCCTGTGTGTGTTTGTGTGTGTGTGTATACTTGACCTGTGTGTGCTTGACATACCTGTGTGTGTGTGTGTGCGTGTGTGTGTGTGTGTGTGTTTTACATGTTACATATTTTGGTTGGCAGAGACCTGCGTGGCAATGCCTTCCGCTGCGACTGCAAGATCAAGTGGCTGGTGGACTGGATGGAGAAGACCAACACCTCGGTGCCCGCCATATACTGCGCCAGCCCCTTCGAGTTCCAGGGCCGACGCGTACACGACCTCACGCCACGGGACTTCAACTGCATCAGTGCAGGTCTGTGTGGCATTGGGGTCACACAAATACTGTACACACATGCATGCAGACACGCAGACACGCACGCACGTAGGCACACACACACACACACACACACACACACACACACACACACACACACACACACACACACACACACACACACACACACACACACACACACACACACACACACACACACACACACACACACACACAGACACACACCCCATGACCTCACTGCACGGAAGTTCAGGTCCGTCAGTGCAGCTCTCATGGTGTAAATATTTTCCTTTCAAATTATGTCAAATGGTTTTGAATGCCCTGTATTTTTTCGTTACCAGCAAGTCATACTTTCCCCTTGTATTACTGCATGTCGTTATTCTGTATTCTTACAAATTGAATGTAATTCAATGCCATTTGTCATGTCAGGTTAACATGTTTCTTTTGTGTTACCTCTGTAGTACCTAAGTCTTGTCTAAGTCTTGTTAGTTCATTGTAAATCACACCGTCTCATAATCTTAATCTAATTTAATCAAATTCATATTCTCGTGTCAGATTTCGCTGTGTACGAGACCTTCCCTTTCCAGTCGCTGTCGGTGGAGTCGTATGAGTTTGGCGGAGACGAGTACGTGGTGTTTGCCCAGCCCAACACGGGCATCTGCACCGTCTTTATATGGGACCACGTGGAGATGATGTTCAGGAAGTATCACAACATCACCTGTAAGTGGCATTAGTGGCATTCGATGCACATCCGCATCACACAACACATAGATATGAAGACTAAATACCCACATTGACCACTCCCTTGTATTGGAACAGATGGTTGAAGTCAGATCGAGTCCAGATCGAGACCAGGTTTTGTGTTTTTGTTTGTAAACACCAAGAGTGTAAACACCATCTCCCCAGGTGGTAGCTAGCCTCTCCTCACAGGAGAGAGAGAGAGAGAGAGAGAGAGAGAGAGAGAGAGAGAGAGAGAGAGAGAGAGAGAGAGAGAGAGAGAGAGAGAGAGAGAGAGAGAGAGAGAGTCAGTCTCTCTGTGAGGCTGACTGTAGCTTCCAGTTGCTCTTAAACTAATGGATGTAGCAAGTGTGTATGTGTGAGAAGGTGTATCGTACGTGTGTGTGTGTGTGTGTGTGTGTGTGTGTGTGTGTGTGTGTGTGTGTGTGTGTGTGTGTGTGTGTGTGTGTGTGTGTGTGTGTGTGTGTGTGTGTGTGTGTGTGTGTGTGTGTGTGTGTGTGTGAGTGAGAGAGAGAGACAGAGAGTAGGTGTACGTGCCTGTGTGCGCCTGTGCCTGTGTGTGTGTGTGTGTGTGTGTGTGCGTTTGTGTGTGTGTGTGATTTAGAGTGCCTGAGGGAACGAATGGGGGGGCGAGGCTCCGAGGGAGTGCTAAATCAAGAGCAGGGAGGATGGGGGACGACGAGATGCCTTAGTCAGCCCTACAGCACTGCTGCATCACACACACACACATACACACACAGGCACGTACAAACAGGCACACACACACACACGCACGCACGCAGGCACAGCAAAAGAGAGTAAGGGAGAGAGGTGTGGGGGGGGGCAGAGACAGAGACAGAGACAGAGAAAAGCATAGAGAGGGGGAGGGGGGAGGGAGAAAGGCGAGGAAGCATAAAATAACAAGAGAGAAAAAAGACGACACCTAGGAGAAGACATAATATTAATAAAAAAGCTATTTATACGTATGTGGGATTCTACAGGACACTATTTTGGGAGGACTACCGCATATGAGGAGGTGCAACGTGTGGAAGATTTTACGTCTCTATCCTTGATCAATAATTAATCTTCCAAAGCATCACGGATGTTGTCTCCCTGCGACTCAGACTAAATATGTCATGAGAGAGCTGTAGTAGTAAGACATTTAAAGGTGCTTGAATCATTCTTCAGTTCTCCTGACAGTTCCATGGACAGTGAAAACGTGTGTTGACTCTCTACTGTACAACTTACGAAAGGTTCTTTAGAGCCCAAATTACATCCTACATGCAAACAATGTGCAAACATTCTGAAAATGTTGCACAAAACTGTTGAAGCACTGTTAAGCGACAGTATAAGTTGTTCCATAGAGTATGCATGCAGCTATTATAGTAGATATTTTTCTGTGTTCCAGCCCGATCTGCAGTCTATTGCAAACCTGTGGTTATCAACAACACCCTCTATATGGTGGTGGCACAACTCTTTGGAGGATCCCACATATACAAGTAAGATATACTTCCCCCTTTATTTTAGTGGACATTCTTTGGTTTCTTTCTTAGTGTATGTACATGTATAAGCAATAGTAATGTATGACCGTGAAGTTACACCGCAAGTATGTAGTGTTATATGTTATTTTATAGCCTACTTAAGCTGTACTTAATTAAAGGACCACTTCAGTCAATTTCAATATGCCGTTATATTGCTCACGTTACCATCGACTTGTCAGTACCCGGTGATGCCACATTTTTCGGCTCAGCCCTTTCAGAGATATGAGCTATTCTAATGGGGGCAGCGTTTGTTTACATTTTTTAAAAAAATGAACATAGGCCAACTACAAATATTTCCCCAAAAGGTACCACTGTTTGCTAGTTGTCTGCTGATGTTGCTTAACCTTTTGGATGTTTTTGGGAATAAATAAAAATGTTTTTTTGAAATGTAAACAAACCACTTCCCCCATTACAATGACCTGGATCTCAGAAAAGGCTGAAGAAGAAGAAAAAAAAACATCAGGTACTGACCAGGGTAGTGAAAGCATTACAATTGCATGTTGAAATTGACTGAATTTCCTTTAACATAGAGTAAAGCATTTGTACCCTGATGTGATCTAACAGCTCATAAATGAAAAAAGCAACAACATTAAAGTCACACTTCGTCATTTGTCTAATCTACAAATAGTGTAACAGAAGTGGGATACAAATGTTTTGGGCGCATCATCAGTTTTCCTAGTTTTGAGCTTGTTGAAAGTAAATAACAAACAAATAAACACACACACACGCACACAGATGGGAAGAAGGTCCTCTACGGTTCGTGAAGATCCAAGACATCGACACGACGCGCGTGCGCAAACCCAACTTCGTGGAGACGTTCCAGATTGAGGGCGACTGGTACTTTGCGGTGGTGGACAGCTCCAAGGCCGGCTCTACCAGCATCTACCGATGGAACAGCAATGGCTTCTACTCCCACCAGTCGCTGCACCCATGGCACCGAGACACGCACGTGGAGTTCCTAGAGGTTAGTCCTTTACATAATGCCCGGTATCCAGGAGTGTAATGAATGAAGTAGAAGTAAATACACATTGTAAAGACAACACTATTATATTACATAGTTGTTACACCAATCACCCCACTGTACCCAATGGGTACCTACTGTAATTAGGGTTATTACTTTTCTTCTACTTCTACTTCGACTTTGCCTATGTCGGTCTCTGGTCTTTACCATGGGCTAGGTGCAGGTGTACATTTACCTTAAAGTTACACAAATAGCAATACAAAGACTCTACATGTGTTGTTATTTGATGTAACATTATATACTTTCACTGTACATATCCTAACCCTACCCCTACCCCTAAGGTACAGTGTGTCTTCTTTATTTTACTAGGGTAATCACATTGAGGCAGCTGTCTCTTTTTCAAGTGGGCCCTAGCCAAGAGAGCATGTTACATAATGTTACATGTTAATACCTACTTTGTTATTATATACTGAACCTCTGTCGGTCTCTGGTCTGTCCTGTGGTCTAGGTGGAGGGCAAGCCGCGGCTAATCCTGTCCAGCGCGTCGCAGCCCCCGGTGGTGTACCAGTGGAACCGCAGCCAACGCCAGTTCGCCTTCTTCTCGCAGATCGCAGACACAGCGGATGTGCAGATGGTGAAGCACTTCTGGATCCGCAAGGTGCTGTGTGCCTGTCCAATTGATGCCTGTTGTTAATGCTCCATTTGAGTCCTTGAAGGGACGTACTGTACTCTAATCAGGATTTCCCCCTGCACTTTAGGCCTATTGAAGGTGGCCACCTTTACAACTGAACCCACCCTCACAAGGTCCCCTGAAAATATAACTTAATTGTATTACTAATGTAATTTCTAAAATTTCTTTGTGAAACTTCATAACATTAAAAATATGTTGGGGGCCGCATAAGAGAGCTTCAAAGGGTGCCCAAAGGGGGCCCAATTCTAGGGTTCTAGGGTCTCTCTTCCTGGACCCCGGACAACTGATCCTTCTACCAGCCCCGCCCGCCCCCCTGTCAGCCTCCCTGCTACTACTACTACTACAACTACTACTACTACTACTACTACTGCTATTAATAATAATAATAATAATAATAATAACAACAACAATATCATTATGACTCATATTGCTGCTATTGTTATTATGATCTAGGTGCTGTACCTGTGCCTGACGCGCTTCATCGGCGACTCTAAGATCCTGCGCTGGGAGGGACCCCAGCGCTTCGTGGAGATTCAGACGCTGCCGTCACGGGGCTCCATGGCCGTGTACCCCTTCGCCGTGGGCCAGAGGCAGTACCTGCTGCTGGGCAGCGACTACTCCTTCTCCCGGGTCTACCTGTGGGACGACCTGACACAGCGCTACCAGCCCTTCCAGGAGCTGAACCTGCTGGCCCCGCGAGGCTTCAGCCTCATCTCCGTGGACAACAAGGATATACTATTGGCCGCAAGCTTCAAGGGGAAGACCCTGGCCTACCAGCACCTGGTGGTGGACCTCAGCGCCAAATAATTAATCCATAATGATAATCAATAATAGATGTATGAGGTTCATTATGTCTTAAAGTTATATCCAGGGGTGTAGTGGGCATGGTACGCGGGGGTACGCAAAAAAATATCCGTGTTTGAATACAAAAATGGGGTTGACATGATAAGTTGCCTAATTAAAGGGGTATGCCACTATTTTGGGGCTTAATACAGTTAAAATCATTGGCCAAGGTTTATAAAGGTGGTAAAGTGTCTTATTTTTCATGTAAGCCGTTGTCTTGCTTTAAGACAAGTTAAAAGAGGGAATATGTCGCTAAGCTAGTGAAAGTCAATGGATCCATGTAGCATGCTACAATGCTACACGGATACATTGACTTTCACTAGCTTAGCGACATATTTCCTCTTTAAACTTGTCTTAAAGCAAGACAACGCTTAACATGAAAAATAAAACACTTAACCACCGTTATAAACCCCAGCCAACGATTTTAACTGTATTAAGCCCCAAAATAGTGGCATACCCCTTTAATTGATGACGTCACAAATCGCGTACCCCTACTTTAAAAGTCCCCACTACATATCACATCTTCAAGTTTGTTTTGTTTTGTCTGAAACAAAAGAAACTTGAAGATTTGATCATCAATAATAATTAATTAATTATTATAATTATTACAACATTTTTTTAAATAGCCCTTAGAGATGTCGTGGCTTGGTTTCAAGAGGGTAATAATAATAATAATAACTAATCATAATAATAATAATAACTAATCATAATAACAAATGATAGCAAAAACAGATGGGGTATTCCATTAGCTGCTGCTACTTGTCTGAAAGTAAGCTCACTGTATGACAGAGTTGTTTTGTTTGTTTGTTTGTTTGTTTGTTGGTTAGTTGGTTTTGAATGTAGATCCAGATCGAGAAAAGTCAGGATTACACAATGTATGGACTTTGGAGTTACAGACTTAGCAAAACACTTAGCCCGCACCTCTGTAATCAGGTCCTCTAGATTTCAAATCTCTCTCAGCAATATAAATATATAGTCTACGTATAAAGGGTATAGTTAAAATAACATCAATAATATACTAACTCAAGTTCCGTATGTGATGACATCTCAATCCAGTCTTGATGGAACTGTAACACTTAAACAAAAATGCTGATCGTCATTGCATTTCAAATAATACATTTCAGCACTGACAAATGAATAGAACATGGCAGAATCCCCGGCTCAGGGGTGTAGGAATACCGTAAGGATTGGAATTTAGGATTGACCTTGAATATCCATGTGGTCTATTCCAAGAAGCAGGCTCAGATTTACTAAACCAGGTTAAGTTAACCTTGAGTGAGTGGTAGATCATCTTATAGAAGGGCCTGGAATCCTCGTTGCCATTACTAAATGACACCTGCAGGTAATCTATTAGTAACCTGAGAAAACCCATGCAGCTTTCTGTGATCGTTACGATCTGAAAGACAGCATGGATGATCGTCCCAAAGCGCTAGCCTTGAGGTAGGGAACCAATCCGAGAGAAGGGAGAGGTAGACAGATGATGACCATGCTCTTGGAATACCCTTGTTGTGCAAACTTGAAAACAAAAATTGGTGGTGAATGACCTTCACAGAATGCTTTGTCAGCTACTTCACAGAAGATCAAGCTTTTCTGAGCAGCATTAGAAACTGGAGGGCATGTCTTTTTTCGCAGGGATGGACAGAGCATTTTTGGCTTCAACTCGCTCCTCACACATAGACTGCTTTCACACCATTGGTTCAGCCCACTGTCTATATTGAAGATGGACCAATGGGCTAGCCCCATCTAAATTGTTGGCTGGTCACCAAGGTGAAAAATGCCCTGTATGCCAGATTACCAGTCAAGACCAAAGTGTACACCATTGCATTGCACATCGCCTACTCCTTCATCGGTTGCCAGCAATTATCATGTATTGATTTCAAAATGCATGTAGCTCTCTTACTGTATATGCAGTGTAATCTTGAGATTAATGACTGTTATTGCATATAAATGAGGTCAATTAACATGTGTGTATTCAGCAGCGCTCTAATGACCAAATACTATATAGTCTATTTTGGCTCGTGGCCCACATGCCATGATGAGAATATTTCTTTCATCCTTATACTGTGACCTTGCGTGCATGGCTTATATAATCTTATGCTGTGAGAAAACAATGGTGATACTGTATGTCAGTTTTAATTTTAAGGAAATTACTTTTACTGTGGTCAATCAATTAACACTTTTCATTGGTGCCTACACTTACTTTAATTAAAAACACATGCATCTAACACACACCATCCATTGGTGTACTATACATTTGCATTAAATTTACGTAAATAGCAATACAAAGCCCCAAAAGTTGTTTTTGTTTGTTTGTTGTTGTTGTTGTTGGTTGACATTCTCTCTTGAAAGTGTTGAACTACATGTGTCAGCATGTAATATTATGTACCATACCCAAACCCTAATCCTCTTAACAGTAAGGTACAGTATAAATGCATAATGTCACATGTCACTTCATACTTTGTTGCACTGTAACTATGAGCGGAAGAATAAAGTCTAACCATGTTCGTTTTTATGTTGGCTCACAGCATTTTCACACTGTTTTTTTCTCTTACCAATTAAGGTTTAATGTGAAATCTTTGCACCACAGACTGTAGTCTACTTCAGAGACTCACAAATAATTCGGAACATAACAATTAATCCAACAAGTTTTGCCATCATTACAGGAAAAAAATCGAACAGAGTGTTGTTGTACAGTACGTATGTATTTACAATAAGTCAAGTTGGTTTTATTGTCAATTTCTTTATATGCACTGGTCATACAAAGAATTTGAAATTACGTTTCTTGCTTTCCCATGCAGGCATAGACTAATCTTGGTAAGGACATAGACAGTATAGACATGACAGTACTCATACATGGACATAAGACAGTATGGACATAGACAGTGCTCAATAAGTCCGAATTTGCTGTTTTGTCTATAAGTATTTTACGTATGGCCTACAGTGTTTGCCCAGGAATGCATTACTGGTTGCCATGAGTGCAGCCTTAACACAGTTATGCTGAGCCAGCCGTGGCTTAGTTGGCTGGGCATTTGACTGCTACGAGGGCGACCCAGGTTTGATTCCCTACCTGGGTCATTTCCCGATCCTCCACCATCTCTCTCTCTTTCA
>NC_085859.1:42343643-42368643 GCF_034702125.1 Engraulis encrasicolus | reverse complement strand
CGTGAAGGTTAAAAAAAAGTCATGTGGCATTTTGTTTGGGTGGGGGGTATGGTAGACTATCCTTCCTCCTAGACTATTTGTGTGCCTTGCATATCAAGAAAATGAGTACTGTAATGACTTACTTTTATAGTATACCTGTATACCATATGAGAGTTGTTGTTTTATATAGATATTTCTCCTATGGGTAAGGGTGGCAAAGACCTACGGTACATGTTGTCCATCAACTGTCAGTTTTGAAGTACCAATTGAAGTACTCAATGATTACTGAGCTAACTGTAATACAACTTGTGACACAATTACTTGGTGAGGACTTGTTTGCAAATTCAGGAAAAAACTATTTACCTCTGCCTACTTACTCAACACCTACTTAGAAAACATTTCCATTTAATTTGAACTGAGGACATACTGTAGCCTATATGTATATTGAATAATCTGTAATGCCATTATAAAGATGACAGAAATGCACTCAATATGCACACTGCTACTTGTGAGAATGTAGAATTAGGTGATCTTATGGGTTCTTCATACATATGGAGAGGTCCTGTCCTTTACCCTCTCTCATACAAATAAAAAATATCTGTCAGGGAAATTAGAGGATGGAGAACCTGCTACCTTGGACATCATCTTGCACTGACACTTCCCCATTCAGATGCTGCACAGCAAGCATTAGTAGCAGTCGTCTATTCTCACCATAGTTTTAGTGAAATGCTCATTTGAATTCAGATTCAGAAACAGCCAGTAAAATGTTGTTCAGTATCTGACTACTTGTATTGCCTCATCATGACTGATGAAACATTTGCTTTGCTGTCAGTAGAAATGTAATGCATTGCAATGCATTGCAGAATTGAATCAAATCGAATCGAAACCTCCCAAATCGTAATCGAATCGAATCTTGAGGGCAGTGCCAATGCACACCACTATGTACATTTTTGTAGTTTCATCAATCTGGTCAAGCAGGCTACCACTGCCCTTTCATCTCTGCTGAGTTCCGGACTATATTAACATTGTCAGCTACTATAATGTAATTTAATAACAATGCAATGCATTACACAAAATGACACATTGTATATGACAGTAGAAAAAAAATCTGAGGGCTCTTAGGCTAGAATTACAGCATATACCCTAAAGAAACACCATGCGAAGTGCTTTTCTAACGTCCGTAACGGTAAAACCGTTAACAGACTCCACTATTGTATGATTATCTGACATGGGCTGCCATCTTGAAAGAAACAGTGATACTATACTGTATATTAAGTATAGAATGAGATAAAAGGAAGCTTCTGGTTGATTCCAAAGTTACAAATTTGAATTCTGCATCATGAAAAATGACTGATTTGACACTGATATCACCTATATCAGATAAATCATACAAGTGACGGCTGCCATCTTGAAAATGGGGGCCATCTTGAATATTCATGACAACTTTTCTATTATCCATATCACATTTACCAAGTGGTATGAATGGTAAATATGTCTAAAATATATTATATCCAAGAAAACTGTTGTGGCTGGCGGCCATTTTGAAAAATGGCTGCCATGGCCACCATGTTGAAAATTCACGATGGCTCCATATCCAGTTCTTTTTAGAATGTCTTTGGCTATATGTGTACCAATGTTCATGCTTGTATCACAAGCTGAACGATTCCTTTATATTTTGGAGCTAAGCTATTAGACTATTAGGGATGTTTTTGGTCAGGGCACAATTTAGCAACAATTTTGCCATTTCTCTTGCTTGTTTCGCTGTTCTTGGCAAAAGTAAATTGTCAGAAACGTTGCTTTACTGACAGGTTAGGGTTAGGCCTGGTTTTGGTCAGGGCACAGCAGAGCATTTTCGTGTGTAGCAACAGAAATTTGCAGTGGCAACAGAAATTCTCTGACAAGACGGGAAAAGTGTCAAACGTGTTTTTTTTGTTTTGCAGCGTTAAGGACCACAACTTTACATGCAAAGGCGTCACACTTCAACATGGAATGTACTGGTGTGAGATACTGACAGTGTTGCCAAAAGAAAATCAGACAAAGTCGCCATTGGCTCGCTGAAAAGTCGCTAGAAGTCGCTAGATGATGTCATGACGTTACGTATGACGTCACAGCGTCACGCACGGTGTGCTGATCTACAGAAAACGTGCCCACATGCCTTCGTCCACAATAGAAATGGGCGGTTCTAGCTACTTTTTGGAGATCAGAGCTAATCTGTAGCCCCGCTTAACCGTGGGAAACGCTTCTGACAGCGGCGCAGTCACAATTATGTTGAAAAACAATGATTTCGTCACTGAAAATGTGCATTTTTAAAAGTAGCCAGATGCACCAAAAAGTCGCTAATTTGGCAACACTGGATACTGACACCTTTATATGATGCCAGTCTGTCCTGTTTCTGATTTCTGATCCACACTGTGTTTCAGGATGGTGCGCCCCCGAGGCTTCCCTGAAGATTGCGAAGTGCTCTATGACTGGAAAGATTGCACTTATGAGGTCGTCAAACGGGCTGACCCCAACATCCCCTGTCCTCACAGCGCTGTTGGGAAATAGTTATGGTTTTTTTTGCTTTTGTTGACATATACAGAGGCAGACAAACTGAACTGAAAAGGTAAAAGACCTGCCATGTTTTTTTCTTTAAATCCCTTTGGGATCAATAAAGTACTGTATCACTACTCCACTTATCTACTCCCACTTTTTCTTTTCCCTGTACTGTCGACATAAGTGATTTAACATATTTGCCTGTACTCTCACTAATTTACATGTACTGTCAACACAAGTGATTCCACTAACTAGCTGAACTGTGTGAACCAGTCGTGTGAATCGGGCTGCAAGAAATATGGGGCAGGACTTTCACTTTCTGGCTAGTCTGGAGATTCAGGACAATCCTTGATGGGCCGCTTCATGTCAGTTTCAAGTTGTCTTAGCTTCTTACATTTACCTATACCTACCTGTAACTTACCTAAAGGTCTACTTGTATTAACTCTCTATTAAACTATGCATAGGAAGTGTTCAGATGAAAACCCCTTTAAGTGCTTTTTCAGACATCTTTAGATCTTTTTTGTAAAATATAGTAATCTCCTAAAAAAGAAGTCATTTTTATGTTAAAAAAAGGACAATAATCCAGGCTAAAATCAACAAACGGGTTAGCAGATTGTTACGTTTACTAAAATAATACAAATACCGCCTATTTCTTTAAACTTGTCATGAATGCACTAAGAGGGTCTTGCATCTGAATTCTTTGTAGTGGGGTCGTAATAGGCTCAGTCATTTCAAATTGGTGTTAAAGTTTGGTTTTCACTTCCAAGTTGAAGTTTTGGGTCTATAGAACAATTTGAGTTCGAGTGTCAAACACACAGATAACAAAATGGCCTGCGGGGGGCACTCTAAAATATATAAACTGCTATAACTTTTGATTAGTTAAACCAAATTTAACATATGAGCTATGTATGGATTCAGCATGAAGAGGAGAAACCGGTGAGCTAAGTATTTGGTTACTAGATTAAAGACACACTGTGTAAAAAACACACTTTTAGCCAATGGACAGCTAAATCTGGGTTTTTTTTAGATAAAGGGTGGAAATGCCCTCAAAGTTGCAATGAAACATAATTTATTGTGACAAGTTATTGTAAATAAAGCCTGGGTAATCACTTAACTTGATTTGTTCAGAATATCCCTGAAGCTCACAGATACTAATAGGATCCCTATACACAAATATGGCTGCATAAAGCCTAAGTTATGTGATATTTAGCACCCAACTTGCAACTTTGAGTGTATGAATTTAAGAACATGAGTACCAGCTTTTTGTTCCAATCAAGCCATCATTTTATTCACAACTTAAAAACTTTATATCTGGAAGAAAGTAAATCAATAATAATAATAATAATAATAATAATAATAATAATAATAATAATAATAATAATAATAATAATGATGATAAATACTATAGGGAACATCATTTTTTCCTGCATTCAAAAAGCAAACAGAAGACCATAGGGCTAAAATTTATTCCAATACTCCACTCTACAATAACTATGACAGAGAACAGATGCAAAAACAGCTGGTAACAAATGAACAGTTCCCAGATGACAGAGATGTCCTCATAACAGCAGATGATTGTTTCTACCATGTATGAAATAGTCCTATAGTATTATTTAGTATGCTTGCCAAAGGCCTCTGCTTGCCGCCAGCAAGCATACTAATTGTTCTCCAACAGTTTATTTAGTATGCTTGCGGGAAAGCATACCAATTGTTCATCAACAGTTTATTATTATTCTACAATTTTCCATTCACCTCAACCTGGGAATCGCCATTCATTAGTACGCCGGCTTTGAATCGTTGCAGCGTTCGAGATAGAGACACGGTTCGAGTCCCAAATTGAACGGCTCGAAAAGGGCTCAGGGTGGTGTATTTTTTGCTGGCCTACCCCCTTTCATTCGTTCACCAGACTTGTTTTTCCTCAGTTTTCTCTCTGTTTTCCCCCTCATTGAAATTAATGGTAGAATGGTCAAGATGATGATGTCACAAACTGTGGCAGTTACAGTGAGAGGCGACCTGTCCTAGGGTTTTTAACTAGGTATCAACTAGGTAAAGGCATTGTCAGAGAGGTCTTGGCTCTGAATACAAACTGTGTGAAGATCATAAGCCAACTCGTAAAAATGTTTCAGAGAGAGCAGTTTTAAAATCCCTATGATGTGACCCCATTCACTTACGAAAAAAAAATGTGTGAACAGCTCAGCGCATAGGCCTGAATATGTCAATTTTTTGACTGAACCATTTGGCCTAGAAAAGTGATCTCAGCTTTGACATGAAGAGCAGGGTTGTGCCATTTGTGTGTCAATATCATCTGACAACTTACAAAACTTTTGGAGATATGTCAGTGTAAAAATAAGGCTGCATGAGGTCTACATTACTTACTGTATCATTGACACACACACATGCAGCCATGTAGAACTTTAGACCTCTGCTGTCACCTGGGCAACCGTGGCCTAATATGCTGATGTGGCCACTCTATACAGTAAGTGGCAGTGGCCTACTGGGTAGGGTGTTGGTTTTTCAGAGGGTTGCAGGTTCGAATCCCACCCTTACCTCTCCTTACCCACCCATTGCTGAAAGGCACCTGAAGCATATCCATACATGCACACACACACACACACATACACACCCACACTCACACACACACACACACACACACACACACACACACACACACACACACACACACACCTCTCTCTCTCACACACACAGACAGACAGACAGACACACACACACACACACAGACCTCTATCTCTTTCCCTCGTGTTTCTCTGTGTGTATACAACAGCTGTGTGTGTGTGTGTGCATAAGCTGCAAGCATACTAATAGCATTGTCTCTTCGGAAAGTCTTTTTTTTATTATTATTATTATTATTATTATTATTATTATTGATTTGTTTTCTTCCAGATATAACGTTTTTTTTTAGATTTTATGTGTGAATAGAATATGGCTTGATTGAAAAGTTGATACTCATGATCCTAAATTCATAAACTCAGAGTTGCAAGTTGGGTGCTAAATATCACATAAGCTTAGGCTTTATGCAGCCCTATTTGTGTATAGGTATCTTTGTGCTTCAGGGATATTCTGAAAAAATCAAGTTGAATGATATCCCAGGCTTTATTTACAATAACTTGTAACAATAAATGATGTTTCATTTGCAACTTGGAGGGCATTTCCATCCTTTATCTTAAAAAAACCCTGAATCTTGCTGTCCATGGGCTAAAAGTGTGTTTATGACATATGATGTCTTTAATCCGGTAACCAAATACCTAGCTCACCAGCTCCTCCTCTTAATGCTGAATCCATGCATACCTCATATGTTACATTTGGTTAAACTAATAAAAAGTTATAGCAGTTTATATATTTTAGAGCGCCCCCCGCAGGCCATTTTGTTATCTGTGTGTTTGACACTCGAACCCAAATTGTTCTATAGACCCTAAACTTCAACTTGGAAGTGAAAACCAAACTTTAACACCAATTTGAAATGACTGAGAAAAATTGCACATGCCTACGACTCCACTAGTGTATTCTCATTCATCTGCCACAGATGAGTAAATGCGATGCCTATGTAGTATCTGCCCCAGATGAGTAAATGCGATGCCTATGTAGTATCTGCCCCAGATGAGTAAATGCGATGCCTATGTAGTATCTGCACTGCCACAGATGAGTAAATGCGATGCCTATGTAGTATCTGCACTGCATCCTGTGATCCTACTGGTGAGCGCAGTGGGATTTTTTATTTTAATTGCTAAAAAGTTTGTGTGTATTGAGTTGCACAAATCACTGTAATAGATGGTCAACTTAATGAAAAAACAATTATTGTCTCACACTCAGAACTTCATGCAATGATTTTTTCATTTGACCAGCATTTTGGCTTATGTCTTTGTCATTGAGATTACCCTGATAAATTGTGTTTTTTTCTTCTTCATTAAGTTGACTATCGGATCGCTGTGTGCACCTCACCCGGTGTGCATTTACTATAACTAAATATAGATTTAAAATGGTTGCAAGTTAACAAAATAATTGTACCTATAATAAAAGGCGTTGTACAGTATAGGAGCCTGTTGTTGTTTCAGTTCTTCATATTCCTCCTTCTTGGGAAGAGTGGGCGGGTTTGGGCATGATACTCCGGAGCTGAAAAAGGGGCTCACTTCGAGAGTGCTGGAAGCACTGTTGCCAGACTGGGCGGTTTCCCGTCCAATTGGGCTGCTTAGGATGACTCTTTGCGAGTAAAAAAAAAGGGACTAAAAATTGAATTTGTGTGGGGTTTTTTTTCTTCAAATATATGGCCATTGAAATAGGAATTTAGTTCAAATAGGGCGGGATTTGGTGCTTCCAGGCGGGTTTTGAGCATTTTTTTTGGGACTGGAACTCATCAGACACACCTGGCAACCCTTACTGGAAGCAGGAATGTTAGCCTCTGGACAAATGTTTGAATATGTTATGTAACACACACACACACACACACACACACACACACACACACACACACACACACACACACACACACACACACACACACACACACACACACACACACACACACACACACACACACACACACACACAGGCAGTAAAGTTAAGTAGTTCTCAATTCGCTGTCAGCAGCACCATCACACTCCAGCACTCACCCACGTGTTGTTTGCCTTGCTCACATGGTAATGATAAAAAAGAAATTAAATAGAGTGAAATAGAGAAATGAGTTACAGTTATGGCTATTTATTTAAGAACTTATGAGGAATCCTTGTGTGTGTGTGTGTGTCTGTGCATTTATGACAACCCATTAGGGTAAGACACTGTTGTGTGTGTGTGTGTGTGTGTGTGTGTGTGTGTGTGTGTGTGTGTGTGTGTGTGTGTGTGTGTGTGTGTGTGTGTGTGTGTGTGTGTGTGTGTGTGTGTGTGTGTGTGTGTGTGTGTGTGTGATCTTCGAACATCCAGGTGTTAAACGTTCTCTCAATCTGCTGAGAATGGCCATTTGTTGGCTGCCTGCAAGACCTAGGCAAGCTGTGGGCCTCATTCTTTATCAGAGAGACAATGGACCAAATGGCCCTTTGAAACCCTGAGCATGAGTTCATCATCTTCAGAGTTTATCACCATTATTCTTAGCATCCAAGATTATGGAAATCCTAGGGGCTCTCAAGCTTTTTGGGGCAGAGGACAACAGTAACACTTATGTAGACCTATACATTCATACCTATTGTAATAAACTGCGCATAAACTGCGCATGGGCAGTCATGGGTGAGCGGTTAGGGCGTCAGACTTGCATCCCAGAGGTTGCCGGTTCAACTCCCGACCCGCCAGGTTGGTGGGGGGAGTAATCAACCAGTGCTCTCCCCCATCCTCCTCCATGACTGAGGTACCCTGAGCATGGTACCGTCCCACCGCACTGCTCCCCATGGGGGCGCCACTGAGGGCTGCCCCCTTGCACGGGTGAGGCATAAATGCAATTTCGTTGTGTGCAGTGTGCAGTGTTCACTTGTGTGCTGTGGAGTGCTGTGTCACAATGACAATGGGAGTTGGAGTTTCCCAAAAATAAATAAATAAATAAATAAATAAATAAATAAATAAAGCATTCATGTCTCAACATTCATCACAGCAAACCTTTCATTGACGTAGACAAGCAGAAAAACCTTAAAATAAAGTTTTTCCATTTTTTTTGTTTTGTTTAAGTCTTAAAAGTTATAACAGCCAGACAGGCTCTTTGGACAATGAATTTACAGTTTGGAGGAGCTATATGGAGGACGCTGTTTCAACCTGTACTGAGGCCAAATGCAAACTACACATGGCCTACACTATACAGTGTGTTGTCCTACATGATAGAGGGGTGCGTATTACCCATAGATGTGAGGGGAAAATTATGCCTGTAACTATCACAAATAAAGTTCTGTGTTTTATGAGTTATGTCCATTCCCTTGAATTGTGTGGCAATAGGGCGGCGGCGTTTACATATCTACTGTATCAATAAAGGATGTATCAATATTGGCCATAGCAATATTGGGTCTATGGTGACTCCCAGGGAAGAGAGGCGGAGGCTAGGCTCCTCCTTCCTCAGGGCTGGGGGTACCTGCTTTAAAAACTCCTCTTCCAAATTCCCAGCCAGTCACAAGAGACAGAAAGACAAGTAAAGCTCAGTCTGCAAATATGGTAAGTCTTTTTTTTTGCAGTAGGTTTACTGTCGATTATCTGTTATCTATTACTTATCTGTTACTCATCCATTTTCTCAATCTCCTGCTGTTGTCTCAGATGGTGCACTTTTGCACTATGTTTCAGTGCATAATTACCATAATACACCATACGCAATGAACAATAACGAAGTGCACAAGTGCACCATTTGAGATCCAGCATCATTTTGAGAATATTATAAGTCTTTGGCAAGTCTTTTGGCCTACTTTCTAATATGACATTTCTTTAATCACTCAGTAACTAACACACATGTGTCATTCATGAGTGTGTCTAATTTATTGATGGATTTGTTGTTGATAATTTTGTTCTGCAAAGTTGCACGTTTCTGACTAGTTATTATCACACTAAATTCACTCCTTGTACTCACTGTATATTTATTTGCGACCTGACGCCACTCTCACAGCTGAGAGAGCAGAGTTTAGGTCCACTCTGCAAATATTATGTTCAGCTTGTTCTTGTGTCAATAGTCCATGGTTTTTTGCCCTTTCTGTCATATACATTATATACAGTATGCTACATTTCTGTAGTACTCCTATGTATATTATTTTATTATTGCTATACCTATCATTGCTACCTGTCGGTCATACTCTAATTCCAATATTTCTGTGGCACTAAATGAAACTCTCTCTCTCTCTCTCTCTCTCTCTCTCTCTCTCTCTCTCTCTCTCTCGTTCTCTCTCTCTCTCTGCAGCGTTGTCTAGTCCTTGCCCTCCTCCTGTGCTCTCTGGCAGCATTCGCCAATGCGGCCTGCTATCAGACAATGAAGAAACCATCAAGTAGGCCTACTGTACCTATTTCAGTCCATATACTTAACATTACAGTATATTGCATTTATATTTAGCTGAAGCTAAGGCGAGATGTATTGTACCTATTCCGAGCCATACTTTACAAATCATTAGAGTTGTGTAATCGTTGTAATCATAATTTTGAAGATATTACATACTCAGGCGTATTATGTAGACATGACATTATCGTTATAAAGCCACATAATTATGAAAATTAAATGTGAATATGTCTACTTTACAGTGAATATGATATGAATGCCTGCACTCTCTAGGCTGTACTGTACTGCATACATTGAAGAGATTTTTCATCCTTTTTCATTGTTCAAACTAACATTGTTTCAACTTTGAATTGTAAAGTTGTAAAGGGCAACAATGGACAGCTACTCATCAAAGATCCAGGTAAAAACTGTTTGTGTGTGTGTGTGTGTGTGCGTGTGTGTGTGTGTGCAGAGAGGGGGGGGGGAGATAAAGCGAGAGAGAGAGAGAGAGAGAGAGAGAGAGAGAGAGAGAGAGAGAGAGAGAGAGTTTTTTTAAAAAAAAATCGATCAGGGATAAGATTGACAGTTGCGATTCTCTTCTAGTGTGCGGTGCACCTTGACATCAAAATCGGGAGTCATGTAGTTTGAGCGCGGCTTTAGATGCATCTCTCGTTCTCTAGGTTTGTGTAAGCCTAGACTGTGTATGTGCACGTCTGTCCTTGCTTGAATGCATGTGTCCGTGCTTATATGTGTATGTGTTTGCAGCCCAGGACCCGTGCCAAGATGACACAGATAAGGACTGGCATGAGGTGGGCTCCTCGTGGACCAACAGCCAGTGCATGGAGTGCTCCTGTGGAACCGGTGGGATGGGCTGCTGTGACCGGTAAGTCCTGGTACACACAAGAGCGTGGCTTGCTGTAGCGGCAGCGAGAGGACGGAGCCATCTCCCATGCCCTTACATAGTAGAGTGATGTAGACATACTGTGCAGTATGAGAGCAGTAGAGTATACTATGTGACTTACTACAATAAAACAGGCCACATATCTCCCAAAGGTGTTTTTTTTGTAAACTTTTTTGCAGATTTTACAATTCTCAAAACCTATGTTGAACTCAATATGCTCCTGGGCCTACCTGCAGTCTTTTTTCCCTCATGGCTAGTCACATATAAGTTTTAGGCAATCCCAACATGGGATCTTCACCGATGGTAATACTGATGCATGAAATTGCACTAAATCCAATGTGATTGCTTTGCAGTTGCTTATAGTCTCCAGATTTGGAGTGATGTATAAAATTGCACTGAATTGAATGTGTATGTTTGTTTTTGTATTTTTCAGTATGGGAAGGCCCTTTGGATTCCCTGAGGATTGTGAGGTGCTATACGACTGGAAACAGTGCAATTATGAAGTGGTGAAGAAGAACGATCACAGCGTGTACTGTCCCCACGGAGCTGTTGGCAAATGAGCTTATTATTATGTGAAGAGTGAAGAGTGAAGTGCACGCCGGACATGGAGCAACACCTTTTGCTATTCTCTGAAATGTAAAATAAATAAATAAATACATAAATAAATAAACAAATAATAGATGAATAAATGTTTTTTGTGAGTGAACAAGAATTTTAAGCGGTTATATACGTTGTTAACAGGTCATTAAACATTGTGTCGAAGTGAAATTTCTTTAATGTTGTCCTATGTAAAGATATACAAATCTGCAAAAATGTGAGGGGTGTACTCACTTCTGTGACATAGCCTACTGTAGCTTGCCAAAATATTTAGCCTATTGGCTACTGTTTACATTGCAAAGCGTCTCGTGCTTGTGTTTATATTTCCTTCACCCCAGATGGCAACTATCTCGCATACAATACTTTGCTTTTAAATTAAATTACATTGCATGCTTGGCATGAAAATGTTGTTGTCTCAACAGGAGATTCTTGACCAAACTCTTCTACTGAATTGTCCACCACGTTTCTTCTGTTTCGTTAACAACATGGCGGCCGTTTAGAACAGTACATGCTGTGTCCATCGTTCAAGCGCTGCAATTTTGACAATTTTTAGCTGCATCCAGGCACTCTCAGTGCATTCAATATACCGAAATTGTCAGCGTGAGCGCCCTACACACTGAAACATAGTGCCCGAAGTGCGCAATGTGAGACACAGAATATGCTTCACCAAACATGCTCTATAACCCCTCTGCGTAGAGCCTCTGTTATCACCTAAATGACTTGCCTAGTAAACTAGACCCACCCGCCAGCGGGCAAAATTATTTTTGGTAACACTTTATTTTAGCGTTACATCTATTAGCAGTAACACATACAGCATTAATGCATGTGTAAGTTACTACTTACTAATAAATATAAATCTAGGCTTACTGGTCCTTACTAAGTTATATTGGTAATAAATCCCTAATGGTGCATGTGTAGCATGACCAGGTGAATTGAAAAAAATGTGTAATTAATGAACCGACTACGCCACCAGAAGGCACTAGAGTTCCTCTGGAAATTGAATTACACACTAGTGCATCAAACCACACAGGTCTGTAAGGAACGACAGAGACAGGATTACGGGGAACAATTACTTTCTTCTTTTTAATACTTCAGGAGGGTGTATGAAATACAATATTATTTAAAATCACAAACTCAACAAAAAGTACATTGACGTGAGACAGGGCAACCACACGAAAATGAGCTTAGGTTAGGTTTCCCCTCTTAAGTGGCTTCAGTAGAAGTTAACACGATGTAACACACAATTAGCACAGCAAGCACATCTAGTTGAATATAAGCATGCATGGAAGTAAAGCATTAACACAGCACACAAAATTACACTCGGCATAAGGGCTGGGCACTGCACGTGAGAAGCTACTGTAGGGCGGTCCTACTGGCCCAATTACAGGTGTGTGTGGTGCACCCGACACGGTCAATTGGACACACACGTACACACGCATTCACACACACTCGACTGAGAGTCCCAGCGATCAATGCGCGTCACCAAACACTCTCCAAATGCACTCCACGGACAGTTCCAAGCGCGCACCGTGCGTCACTTAACACAGTCTCCACACGCACACACTCAGTGGCGGACTTAGCAATTTGGGGGCCTAAGGCGAATTTAGCTAGGGGGCCCATCGGCCCATTTCATATCACATTTTTTAAACATAAAATCTCTTATTCGTTTTTTTTTTTAATCACGATTTTCCATTAAAAAAATACAAACGTTTACAAACAAACAAAAACAGGCAATCTTGGGCTACAACCCTTTCTGGACAGATTTCAATGAATATTTGCAGCTTTTCATGCAGAAATTGAACAAACTAAAATGGAAAATTTTCATCCCATTTTCAGTTTAATATGATAGCAGGGTGATTTTCTGGCCTCACTGAAGCGTTATTTCATATGTACATGCTTGCTGTCACCTAGCCTATTTGAAGTGATGTCGGTTTGGGATTTCATGGAGGACTTTTAAATGCTGCTGTGTGGAGCAGACAGGATAAGCGACAGGTGGACATTGTTTTCTGACAGAACACCGTTTTGTGGATTTGGCGTTTTCAGGTGGATACTGTCTTTGTGGATGTTTACAGACATCCCAACTTTCAAAAACTAACCAAGGAGATATTTACTGAATAAACCGAAAAGCGCGCTCTCTGTCAAGCGGTCGCCCTGACCAAAGCCTACCTGAACAGACCCATTGAGAAGAAATGCGCGTGCAGTCAGGTTAAACAGAAACATAGCCTTCACGCTCCCCTCGCTCGCGTGCCTGTGAAATCTAATCGAAGTAGCCAATTCCGCGCTCAATGCGCGAGTTGCCATCTTGCCTGCACTTCTCATATGTTGGATTTTGGATTTCATGGGAGACTTTGAAATTTCGCTGTGGGAAGTAGACAGAGTAGGCGCGGTGCACACTCTTTTTTTTGACAGAACACCGGTTTGTAGGCGTTTGCGGTTTCACGTGGATATTGTCTTCGTGGACGTTATAAGTTCCAAAAACTAATCAAGGAGACATTTACTGCATAAACCAAAAAGCGCGCTCTCTGTCAAGCGGTCGCCCCGAACCAACCCTTTGAAGACGCGCGTGCACAAAATAAACAGAAACACACAGCCTTCACTCTCCCTGTGCTCGCGTGCCTGTGAAATCTAATCGAAGTAGCCTATCCCACGCTCAATGCACGAGTTGCCATCTTGCCTGCACTTCTCATATGTTGGATTTTGGATTTCATGGGAGACTTTGAAATGTCGCTGTGGGAAGTAGACAGAGTAGGCGCGGTGCACACTCTTTTTTTTGACAGAACACCGGTTTGTAGGCGTTTGCGGTTTCACGTGGATATTGTCTTCGTGGACGTTATAAGTTCCAAAAACTAATCAAGGAGACATTTACTGCATAAACCAAAAAGCGCGCTCTCTGTCAAGCGGTCGACCCGAACCAACCCTTTGAAGACGTGCGTGCACAAAATAAACAGAAACACACAGCCTTCACTCTCCCTGCGCTCGCGTGCCTGTGAAGTCTAATCGAAGTAGGCTATGGAAGTAGGCCTATCCTACTCCACGCTCAATGCACGAGTTGCTTTCTTGCCTGCACTTCTCACAGCGTTAGCCAAAAAAGTTCAAGGGATTGCCAGCAGCGCGTCAAGGGCCGTTGGCCCTACATACGACGACCACAGGCTACCTGCAGACAGAAGGCATCAGGGAAAAGTATGACTAAACAGCATATTTATTAATGAGCCCAATTAAGAAGGCAAGTGGTGAGGAGTACAACATACCGGATGGGCGAGGCACATCGCCTACGCAGACAGCAGCAAGGGCAACGGTGCTTACACGGACAGGCTAGGTAAACCATGCCTAGAACTAGATGAATGCAGTGAATGAGAGGAATGTTGCGATTAAGATAGTAATCAGTCGTAGGGAAAACTGGGACATACCAGGAGAGGTTGAGCCAATGCCCACGCCAGCAGCTCAGCTGGGAGTCTGGGACCCAAGAAGCGATTACCAGTGCATGGAGTGCTCCTGTGGAACGGGTGGGATGGGCTGCTGTGACCGGTAAGCAGGGGTGAAATTAGAGGGATGCGCACAGGTGCGTACCGGTATAACATTTACAGGAGGCACGCAGTACTGGTAACAGTGGTAAGAGAATAGGGTTAATGCGGGCCAAAAAAACCCACATTTGAAACAAGTAGAAAGTAGTAGTATTTTTTTTAGTAGAAAACACATACAGCCACACTATGCCATTTGAGACAAGTGTCCTATGAAGAGTCTTTATTGACAGTTTATTGTTTATTTGCGGGTGGGGGTGGGAGGTGGCACCGATAAGACATTAAAACTACTTGCACCTCTGCCGGAGAGGGGGTTAGATCATTTAGTGGCATGTGGCATGTGCCAGTGACATGCGGAAGTGCCGCAGTGGCATGTCCATTGATTTTGTATTAACCACAGACCTATACTAACTATTATTAATAAGTGTGATCATATTTATTAATAATAAGTATTATTTTTAATTATTTATGTATTCTAGGTCTGTAATTACAACAGTTAACGGGCATGTCAAGCGCCGTCACGGTTGACACGTCACAGTTGGTTAGCCTATTATGGTTACAGAGGCAACTACGATGTCTACTGTGCCTAACCCTAAACTTTTCCTAAACCTAACCAGTCAGTGAAAAAATGTGTGTAAACCAACGGAACTATGCCTAAACCAAAACTCATTCCTAAACCTAACCTGTCAGTGGAAAAATGTGTTTTGTAACAGCATGCCAGATGCCACTTCCACATGTCGATGTCGAACTGTGCCTAAACCAAAACTCATTCCTAAACCTAACCTGTCAGTGAAAAATGTGTGTACACCAACCTATAAACATGCCGAACTGTGCCTAAACCAAATCTTATTCCTAAACCTAACCTGTCAGTGGAAAAATGTGTTTTATGCATGTCAATGATACCACTTCCGCATGTCACTGGCACATGCCACATGCCACTAAAGGATAACTCCTACTGCTCTGCCGGTAGAGAGCGAAAGTCAGCAAGATGGACAATTACAACCTTTATGGCGACGAAAGAAGGAGAAAGGAAGGAGTTGAGAAAAAACACAACTTATTCCCCAAAGGTTTTTTTTTTAAACTTTTTTTTTCAGATTTTACAATTCTCAAAACCTATGATAAACTCAATGTGCTCCAGGGCCATTTTTTCTTATGGCTGGTCACATATACGTTTTAGGCAATCCCAGCATTGGATCCTCACTGATGGTAATCCTGATGTATAAAATTGCATTTGCATTTGATTGCTTTGCAGTATGCATAGTCTCCATATTTCCCGAAGACTGTGAGATGCTGATATCAAATTTGGCTGAGATGCTGATATATAAAATTGCACTGAATTGAATGAGTGTGTTTGTTTGATTTTATTTTACAGTATGGGAAGACCCTTTGGATTCCCAGGGGACTGTGAGCTGCTGTACGACTGGAAACAGTGCAATTTTGAAGTGGCGAAGAAGAACGATCATAGCGTGCAATGTCCCCACTCAGCTGTTGGCAAATGAGCTTATGAGGAAGAGTGACAAGCACGTCGGACATGGAGCTACACATGTTGTTATTCTCTGACTTGTAAAATAAAATAAATAAAAAAGAAATACATATAGGCTAACAGATTCTTTGAAAGGGTCTACAGGGTGTCATGTCATGTTGTTATTCTCTGATAAGTGAAATAGTGAAAAAAAGATAGGGCAACACTTCGGGTATCATGCAATTGTCAAAAGAATGACATAACCCATGTTGAGAACATTCATGATGTATTTTTCATATTTTTGACTGTTGTCATAATGTGTCATAGAGTTTTTAGAATATCATTTTTAAATGCAACAATGTTTTCACTGACCCTCTAGCTTCACTTTTAGTGTGCTCCTGGTCTTGTTGTAAAAGTTTGCTTCCGCACACTAGCCTGGAAGTGCAAGCAGTTTTACATACAATATTATAACGCACATTAATACATTTGAAAACAAAATTACACATTTTCATTACAGACTTAGGCCTACATCTTAAAAAAACAAATTCCTATTTCCTAAAACACATTACCAAATGTAAAAAGATGTTTTCAAACCTGTTAATGTGCGTTATAAAATGTAAAAACTGCTTGCACTTCCAGGCTTCTGTACTACACACTTCACAATACACTGTTGCCGTGTCTCATGTCGCGCACTTACTGTATGTCAGTGTGCTGATGGTTAGTGCATAGTGCACAGTGAACACAGTGCACTGAGGCCTTTAGTGCATAGTGTTGTGGAAAACATTTACACACACACACAACCCCACCCATGGACATGAAGTGTACACAGTGTACAGCAATGACTGTGCCCTCACTGGAAGTGACGGGCGAGCAAACAATTAGCTTGCCAAAATACCTTTTGGCTACTGTTTACATTGCAAAGCATCTTGTGCTTGTATTTATATTTCCTTCACCCCAAATGGCAACTATCTTGCATACAATACTTGGCTTGGCATGAAATGGTTGGTGTCTCTGCAACATTACTTACAGAATTAAGAGACTCTTGACCATACTCTTCTACTTAACTGCCAACCATGTTTCCTCCGTTTCGTTAACAACATGGCGGCCTCTTTGTACGTGCAGTGTCCATCGTTCAAGCACTGTAATTTTGACCATTGTTAGGGCAGCATCCGGGCACTTTCAGCGCACTGAATTTACCAACATTTTCAGCGCGAGCGCCCTACACACTAAAACATAGTGGTCGAAGTGCGCAATATGAGACACAGCATATGTTTCACCAAACATGCTCTTTAACCCCTTTGCACAGAGCCTTCGTTTATCACCTAATGGACACCAAAATTGTTATATCCTAATCTTAATCTGTTACGTAGCCTCTTACTGCAGATGCCTGCAGGCCTATTCACTATTTTCTGGAGATACTCAAGAACATCATAACAACATTGCTATGACGTTACTGAGAGCCTTAAGAAACAATGTAAGACATAGCCATTAAAATTTTGGTGACAATACGGTTATAACAGGCTCTGTGTTAAGGGGCTCTCAGTAATGTCATGTTGTCTTTTCAGTGAAGAGTAAACGGGGCGGCAGGGACCATCTGCACAAAGACGCTACTCTAACAGGCACACCAAACACAGACAATCACACGCACACAGCCACACCCATGGATATGAAGTGTGCACAGTGTACACTGATAAACAGACACAAGACAGACAGAGTCTTACCCAATCTCTTGCTTGTACAGCACGGTCTGGGTCAATCTACCTTCCTGTCCATCTGTTTGTGCTCCATACGGTCCACCAGTCCAAAATAATATACAATATAATGCAATACAATACAATATAATATAATATAATATAATATAATATAATATAATATAATATAATTGGCAGGTTTGTCTAGTTTCCTAGGCCTAGCATGGTAGGGGACACTGGGGACACTTGTATGGTTGCAGCATCTAGTTTAGTCCCCTATCAGATACAAGCTAGAATGATACTAAAAGTGCACAAAGATATTATATTCCCTATAGCTACCTGATAAGATCAAAACAATTGATGTTGCAAACATCCCCTGTTGCAACTGTCACCAGTCTCCCCAGCTCCTCTGGATCAGAAAATGACACGACAAGAAAACATACTGTCACTCAAGGTTAGACGTTGGTCTAGTGTGTTTTGTGTAATAAATGATATCGGGAACAAGTGTGAGTTTTAAGCATTTACTTAACGTTCTTCAAGAGCATAAACATATCTGAGTCTCCTAGCAACCTACGGTAGGCTATATATATGGTGATACAGCCTGCATCAAAATAAGAGCACATGACACAACAGTTGGCTGAAGCCATTTATTGTTTTGCTATTGTTGTTGCTTATATACAACCTCTCATATACAGCAGGCCCATTAAAGCAACACCCACGGACTACACGAATGAAACAAATACTTGCCACGTGTGTTGAATGACACACAGGAGCAGTATTTACTTGTAGGGGCCTCATAATAGTCTCACTGATGATCCATAATATAACCTAAACCCAGGGTAGAGTGCATTTGTGAATGTTGTATGGATTCTGTGCAGGAGGGTCATTGTGTCAGAGATACTGTAGAAGGCCAGATCTCCTGCCCTGTGATCCACATATATGCCTATCCTGGAGCTGGCCACTAGAGGGAGTTTAGTCTCTTTCTGATTGTGTCTGAAAGATAAGCTGGAGGTGTAGAGGTCCAGACACCAGGACTGATCATTACTTCCAAACAAACACTCATTGCCCCGTCCTTTCTTGCTGATGCTTTTATATGACACTGATATAAAAACCCTTTCACCAATTTCTACCTCCCAGTAGCAGCGGGCAGATACACCCTCTCTGCACAAGACCTGCTGATACCAGTCAAATCTGTCTGGATGATCAGGATAGGGCAGGGCCTCCTCTCTACACTCTACCCTTCTGTTGCACTCAGACAGATGGAGGTCTTCGTTTGCTGTGTTTGGATCCAGAGTGAAGCGCCCAGAATCTGATGAAGGAGAAGATACAAACATTAGAAACACTAGAAACACTCAGGGAGCGCAGACCTCCGCCAAGGAAGCTGCTTCATAGAACATGTGACTATGTTACACCCTAAGACTTAGAGTTCACGCAATTCACCTTTCGCAAAAGCCACGCCCCCTAGTTATTGTTGCTACGCCCGTCAAAAACTTAGAACCAGGCACAAGTTTTGGCTGCGTTTCATAGGAAATGTGTGTAGTCTACACTTCTTGTATAGGCCTACACACACTGATTACTAGAAGCCATATTCAACTGTGAAATACAACAACTTGATGATGGCGTTGTAATGTCTGTAACCATGACTTTTTTATAATTTTAGTTGACAGTTGATATCTTCATAACAAGGTTGGAACAAGCACAGCCCCATTTCAGTGTTACTTTTTTATGCTGTTGCACTCGACGCATATACACAGACACAAACCGGGAAGGAGTGAGGGTGGGGGCTGCTCCGTGGGCAGTGCATTTGGCGCATATTAAACAACGCAACTAGTAGTTTCCCAATAAAATTTGAATCATAATGCTGTGAATCCAATACTATAATATCATATAATATTTAGAGATGTACAGGATCTAAGATCCGGTTCCGGATCCGGCAGGATAAAAGGGTTTTTCAGACTATCCGGATCCGGCAGGATATTAAGCAGTGGATCCGGTATCCGGCAGTTACCAAAAAATCAGGATCTGGGGCATCGCTACTTTTTATGTAGCCTAGGCTTTTCAGTCAGTCTTTCACAACCCCAATCGCTGCATGGAGTGAAAGCCCTTTGGAAGCGGCCATTGAAGGCAGTGTGGCTGTAAGCCAATGAGTCTTAAAAATAGTTTGCGCCAACGTAATAAAAAGGGCCCACGTGTGTGAGTTGGCTATGTGTTTCAACCCTTTCGTAGTATCCGGTATCCGGTTCCGGATCCGGAAGGATTTTAAGCAGTGGATCCGGTATCCGGCAGGATCCTAAAAATCAGGATCCGTTGTATCTCTAATAATATTGTCCTTAAGTCTGAGTGATGCATTGATTATTTGTTTAGGGTACGTTTTCTGCCAGCTAAATGCAAGGGGGAAGGGGGCTATATTAGCAAACAAGACGATTGCACAGTTAGCCTGCTACTTTTAAATATGATCACCTGGAGCTAATAGCCTCCACATGGCTTAATCCATCCCTGTTATCAGTCCGCTTGAGGTTTTTGCTTCGCGAAAGTGAAAAAACGAGGTCCTATATAATCAATCTTCAGATGGTGTCGGACCGTGACGGTGCCATAGGCACACGTTTTATGTCTCACTAAAATTGCAGGTTTTTGACGGACCTCCGACAAGTTCTACACTCCTTATTTACCGTTGCTGAGCTCGGATTGGTTGGCGGCCGTTTGTGGGAGGGGTTTTGCGAAAGGTTAATTCAATTTCTGGTCACTGGCGTCTAGATTTATAGGCCAGCAATGGTGAAGAATCTTTAAAAAAGGTCCTGGTTCCGGTTTGTGCTCCGGATCACCACTAGAATTTAATCACTTGTTCCTTGTCAATACTAACAACTCCACAAAGTTTCAGCCAAATCCGTTTGCAAGTTTTTGAGTTATCCATCTGACAGATAGACAGACAGACAGACAGACAGACAGACTAACGTGACCGAAAACATTAAGTCCTTGGCGGAGGTAAAAAAAAAAAAAAAAAAATTCTATTAGCTGTTCTGTTAGCTGCGTACATGTGTGGTTGGGGACTAATTGTATTATGGCTCGACCTGTTATCTCCCTATTTGCATAACCAAGCCTCATGTAATGCAAACAACGTGGCAGAGAATATGTGAGATACTAGTGTTGCGTTGCCTGTAATGCAGCCCAAGGCGAGAACCATAGCATAGTCTGTGGAGATGGTCAACCAAGCCCCGGCTCTCGTTGGCCGACTACCGCAATCCATGTCCATGCGTATTCCGTTGTTTGTTTAAATGAAGGAGTAGGTCCATTTCTCTTCTTCACGGTGTGTGTGTGTGTGTGTGTGTGTGTGTGTGTGTGTGTGTGTGTGTGTGTGTGTGTGTGTGTGTGTGTGTGTGTGTGTGTGTGTAAACATTGTTTGAAGTACATCACTCACAGTGTAAAAAATCCTCTCTGGTCACTGGTTCACCAAGAGCCTGGCTATCAGACCCTGTAAATTAATGTTACGGTAATGTAAAATGTTAGTGTTAATGTGAAACATCACATTAATAAAAAAGTATATGAACACCATAATATGCTGTATTCTTCATGCAATCAGAGCAGTGGAGATCACCTAGCCTGGTAAACCAGTGTCACCCACTGGACGCCGAAATTGTTCAGCTGCGAGTGGGTCTGGCTTCAGATCCGAGAACGTTTTGAACACTGTGCCCTGAGTCTGGCAAAACCAATTACTACGAGATTTGTTTTGAATCCAAGCGGGCGGGGTTTTGAGGGAGTGACGACAAATCTCGCAACACCGTTGGGAAAGCACATCAACGGAAAAGATCGCCGATTGGTCAGAGCGCCGGCACGGTTTGAAAAAACAACAGGTTGTTCTCATCAACAATCTTCGGAGGTATCGATCATCGGGGCCAGACTAAATTACTCCTGTCTCACATTTAGGTTGGTTTATCAGGCTAGAGATCACCAGTGATACAAGTCTTCACAATAAACTTTCTGTCTTTTCCTATTAGGGTGACACTGAATGCACCAAAGCAGGGTCTGATGCAATTATTAGTCAATTGTGAGTACAAACATAACAGCCGAGGTGAACATTTAAAATGGAACCATTACATTACATGACATTACATCTTTAGCAAATGTTCAATACTGTGCCATTTTTTGGAAACACACTTATTATACACCTCTCCTTGAGTTAAATGATTGTGTTTTACCTTTCTCCTGTACTTTCAATTGTTCTCCGAGTATGGCAGTGCAACTTTTACCTCCATTCTAGCAATTAACATTGAATCCTATGAGACCAGCTGGCGGCTAGTTGGTTCAATTGCTAGCTTGGAGGTGAAGTTTGCACTGCCATACCCGGAGAACAATTGAAAGCACAGGAGAAAGGTAAAACTCAATCATTTAACTCAAGGGGAGGTGTAATATGAGCTCATTTCCAAAAATGGCACAATATCACTTTAACCCCTTAGCGCAGCACTATGGCTCTCTGTAATGTCATGGCAATGTTGTTATGATGTAGTTAAGCATTTTCAGCACGTGAATAGGGTCGCCGGCGACCCCTGCTGCAGTAAGAGGCTACAGAGGACATAATAAAGCACGTACAGAGTGTGGGATGAATACAGAGCACAACAGTGAAGAACAACTCAGTGGATCAACTCAGTAAACATCCTTTCACTGTCCTTCACTGTTGTCTCTGTGCACTAGACCGATAGGATGCACGCACGCGCACACACACACACACACACACACACACACACACACACACACACACACACACACACACACACACACACACAAAGTGGTTACAGTGGCAGAGGGGGCAGTTATTTATTCATAGTCAACAATATCTATTAAATTACTATTTACTGTATAGGCCTATACTTATGAATCCAACTGTGTTGGGGACTTAAGCCTGGCTCAAACTACACGACTATCGCGCCGATTCTCGGCTGAAAACCCCCCTTACGACAATCGCTGGAACGTTACCCCCCAGGACCATCGCAAGCGATTGTCGGGAAAGATTTCCTCGTCGTGAGCGGCGTTCTAAGATAGAACTTTGGCAGCTCAAAGAGTCGCCGATCGCAAATCGTAGAAATCAAACAGTGTTTGATATTTGCGACTGGAAATACAACGTCGGGCATTGTCTCGGTGGCTGCGAGCAGCGACAAGATTGACCGTTGCGATTCTCTTCTAGTGTGCGGTGCACCCCGACGCCAAAATCGGACACACAATCGCTAGTCGTGTAGTTTGAGCCTGGCTTTAGACTTAATCCTGAAGAGCAATGTGGGTCTACGGTAGTGAAGGGGATTTCCATTGGCATACTACAGCATTAGAGTCATGCTTGTGTCACCAAGTTGTTCTCGCCAGAACAATACTAATAGTTAGAATATCTTTGGTGTCGCATCTAATCAAATCTACTATGTCCTTCCAAAACCAGATCTGCAGCTGATTGCCTTCTCCTCTGGTCAGTTCTCACCTTGAGTATCTTCACAGCTTTCCTCAGCTATTGCAGCTCCTTCTCCTTCAACTGGATTATCTGATGGCATCTCCTCTGGCTCTGGTCCAAACCCTCCTGCAGCAGGAACCAAAGCAACAAGAGTTTCAAGTTTATTCTTGAAGGCCACTACTTCACAAGCAGCTCATGCAACATTAACCCAGTTCAGCGATGAAACACTGCCGCACAAACAACACATAGGCGACCCATGACAGATCAAGGGCTACACTAGAGTTGTCCAGTTAATGTTTTACAGAAGGAAAGACATTGGACTTTTTTAATCTTCATTCTCCACTAAAAGAAACACTCCCTGGTTCGTATACTCGCCGAGCCAAAGTCACTACTCATTCCACATTTTATATTTTGCTCATGTATTTCATAGGATGATGGAGTCATGGGTCTGGTGGCCATCTGTACATTTTCTACCATGTTCCAGGAAGTATGAAAGTAGGTAAGGTTATCTCTATGTTGGGGATTGAAATTGCAACCTTTGAGGTTGAGGACCAGCTGTTTAACCACTACTCCATGGTCGCCTCAGCTGTTGTCATGACATCTAACCACTCATATGCCAGATAGAGTTCCAATTTACAAACTCAAACACATTGTGTTAGGATGTCAGTTGTACTTAAAATACAATGCCAACCTGAGTTAATTTATTGGTACCTGAAAATCTGTTGAGAACACCTAAAATGTTTATGTCATCTGGACATTTTTATAATATTGAGTACTACAGCGTTAACTTTTCTAGTTCATAGTACTGTTGGGGAATACAGTGTGTATGTGACAATTAAAAACAAGAAAACAAACAAACAAAACAGCAACAGTTAAGTGTAATGTAATGCAGTGAAGGGTTCTGTCTGCAGGCTGTGGGCCAACAGTGTCTCAGAGTGAAGAGCAGGTTGTTGGTTCTAGTCCATCTTCTCCTGGAGAGATGTAAGTGTCCTTCAGCACAGCTGGTGTGTGTGTGTGTGTGTGTGTGTGTGTGTGTGTGTGTGTGTGTGTGTGTGTGTGTGTGTGTGTGTGTGTGTGTGTGTGTGTGTGTCTGTGTCTGTGTGTGTGTGTGTGTGTGTGTGTGTGTGTGTGTGTGTGTGTCTGAATATGAGGCATTCAATGTAAAGTCCTTCAGGTGCTACTCTGCTGAGTTCAGTACTGTGCAGTATAAATGCAACCATGCCATGCTGCTATGGCTGCTGCAGTGAGGAGAACTAGTGAGCGCTACAAAGGCCTTCAAAGGAACTAAAGATGACAGGAAGTCAGATCCCTGCAGGACACAACATGCTCCTCACATGCTGCCAATGTACAGGACTCAGAGGGGCTTAGAAATCATTAGCACAGTCATGGATTATCAGGTATAAGGGGTTGCAAGTTCAAGTCCTGACCATCAGAACCAACCTTCAATTCACTCTTCGCAATTTGTGCTTTTCGTAAATGATTTTTACTCCATCAATTATATACATGATGAAGATACACATTAATTCATATGTCTGGTCTGGGCATTTCTTTGTGCTTGCTGTCACAACGACCATCATTCAATTCACTCTTCACAATTTGTGCATTTTTTAAAGTAATTTTATGAAATCAATTATTGCAAATGACACATTAATCCTCGTGCCCAAGACCAAAAGTAAATAGCATCCGCCATCCCCATATCACAACAGAAAATCAACAAAATGCCAGAATATTGTAATGGATGTTGAAGGAGAATTAATTAAGTCAGTGTAATATCATCAGTGGTGTATGAACCAACTCAACGTGTGTTTGACATTAAACATGTGAATTAATACGGGGACTGATTACTCCACAGATGAGACAGAATTACAGCCATGACAGAATCTCAATACAAACCGTCAGATACAGCAACACCCACAGGCTACACAAATGTATGTGTGTGTGTGTGTGTG
>NC_085859.1:42311143-42341143 GCF_034702125.1 Engraulis encrasicolus | reverse complement strand
GCCATCACACACTAATCTGATGGCCGGTGGTCATGCAGAGTTGAGTGGCCAGGGGGCAGACAATACAATCAGTCGAAATGCAATCAGTCTTAGTGACTCAATAGCCAGATGAGCAAAAGTTTACATTTGTAATTAAAAGATAGCAAAAACAGTAAATAAAGCAGTAAAGAAACAAAGCTCAGGAAGGAAAGCCACAGACGTAGTGGAGCCAATGTCCCGGGTGTAGGGGATATTACTCAAGCTCCACCAGCCCCCCTGAAACCTGTTTGGTGCCCCCTAAATCCTGTTATGCCCTGGCAGTGATTGGTGGAACGTTGAGTGGCCTATTGAGAACAAAGTACAACTGCTTAAATAGTTTCCAACTGTTTCAGAGTATTGTCTAGTACCGTTAATTCCTGTTTGAGGTGTCCATAGTCTTTTTTTGTCTGTTTTTGTGAGCATTGCTATTCTGGCAGTCACTATCCGTGCAGTGAAAAGTTGAATTGGTTAAAATGGATGAAGTGAATGGAGATACACTGCAGCCACTGTCTCTGAAGGAGTACCACGTCTCGGAGGAATATGGCTTTGCTCTGCCTGACCCATTGGTAAGTGGAAAATGATTCTCAAGGGATTTATAGTTTTCTAAAATCTACATCATATCAGCAACTACATTATTTTTTATGAAGCTTTATGAATGAGACATCTGTCAGTCTTTTTTGTCATTCTGTGGGGAAGGGGGAGGGGTGCATGTCATTGCTTGTGAACCTGAGGAGCCACATGTTTCCAGTTGTTGTAGCCAGTGCTGTGATAGCAGACAGGCCTATTGGCACCAAGCCCAGGGCAACAGAAGTGACAGGGGAGTAGCAGTGCTACTCCTATTCTAGGGGTGTGTTCAAAATATCGGTATCAGGACACGGTGTCGCGGGCCTCTTCACAATACACGTATCAATACGGAGGCTCAGTAACACAATATTTCATATGCATCAAAAAATTAGTGAATCAAGTTGCTGAAACGGCATCTGACAGTTGCTCCTTGCTATGCAGTAGGCCAACAGCTTTGTGAGGGCTATTACTACAGTGTAACTGTTGCTCTACAAACAACAAAGTAACTTTTGATCATTCGTAGGTTTTCTTAAAAAGAATTGAGTGCAAACTTCCCGCTTCCTGCAATCGCGTCAGATCAAACAGGGATGGTCAGGACCAGGCTAACCTCTCATAGGGTCTTCTGTTATAATGTGTACAGTGTCTCGAATGTTCTATTTACCTCCGCCAAGGAGGTTATGTGATCGCCTGGGTTTGTGTGTTGTCTGTGTTTGTTCGTTCGTTCGCTCGCTGCTATTTCACTGCCTGCCACAAGGTGCGCACGGTGCACTGAGCACCGGCATGCCTGTGCCTTTCTCAGCAACAATAAGGAACAGGGAGAGACTCTCCTTTGCCGCGTCAGCTCCAACACAAAGTGCATTTCACCTAAAAAGTTGTTCATCCGCATGCAGCCTTCATCCGCAGGCAGGAAAAAAATCTGGTCAAATGAATTACCACCGCTGCCAAAAATAGCCTATGGATTTTGTGATTGTGTTGGCCCGTATACAGCCTATGTTATCATTGCTGTTGCGAGATGGACAGTGACCACCCCCACAGATCGTTTAGGTTCACAATGCTGTCGAATTAATTACGTCAAAAATATGGAATATGTGATCGTGTAAGTTCACAATGCTGTTGTGGACTGTGACTTAGGTTCACAATGCTGTCGAATTAATTAGGCTACCGTTGCCAGAATAATTTATGACTGTACGTTCACAATGCTGGTAAAATTCATTACATCCCCTTCGCTACATTTAAAATAGTTAACCCCAAGTTGTTTGCGAGATGGACAGGGATCAGAAAGCCCGACAGCATGCATAATGGCCGAGCACCGGCGAATATTCCAATCGGGTGTGCCTGCGCCAAACCAATAAGGAAAAGGACTGTCTCCTTTGACGCCAGCGCCAAAACCAGTGCTATCAACCTAAAAAGTTGCTCATCAGCAGGCACCCTTTTGGCTACACCCTCACAAATAGTCCTGTGAAATTAATTACCGCTGCCTAAACTAGGCCTATGTGTGAAGTGTAAGTGCTGCTGCGAGATGGACAGTGACCACCGCAGATCATTTTGGTGTCATGATGTCAAATTAATTAAGTAGTTCTACCATCGCCAAAAAAATACGGAATTTGTGGCTGTGTAAGTTTACAATGCTAGTCAAATGCACTTCACTCAATTTAACCCCAGTTACGAGATGGAACACAAAGCCCGACAGCATTGCCCGTAGACTGATTAACAACGGTGATAGTGATTTTCCAAGAAGGAAATGCCGCTTCACGCTTCAGCCGACAGCGCTAAGGCCAACCAGTGGCCCATGAGAATGATGCATACCATCGTAGGCAAAAAATAGGCCTAACCAGATAGTGTCGTCTGTGGTTGTTTCAGTTTTGTTGGTCAAAATCATTACATTCCCTTCACTAATCACTAATACAGTTCTATTAGCGCGTGATCACAAGTTTTCAAAGCAGGTTGATTTTTTATCTTGTAGCCTAAGCACAAGGCTGGATTAGGCTGATACAATTGGTATAATTCCACTTAGTCTTTAAAGTGTGTGATATGATATGAATGTGAAATTTTAAATGGTAATAAGGGCATGCTGTCAATCATCAAAACTGTTTATAACAATGTGACCAGCAACTTCTGACCTTCAATAAGTGCATTTATAGGACAGTGCATAGTAAGTTCACAATATAGCATGTAGGCCTAGCACTTTGCCAATACCACAATCACAGGTGAACAAAACAGACCACAGTTAAAAAATACAGATATAATCTAGTTACAACTTGACTGTTTAATTTACTGAACACACTAATGGTGTGTATAAACTTAAAGTTTTATTTTATTATTTTATTTATTAAACCTGCTTTCGAAACAATTAAGTGATTTATTTTCACATATTGTCATTTCATTTTATGTATTTTATTATAGCATGACGCCATTCTGAAGGTATTTCAGATTGATTTGGAGACAAAGATTCATTGAGAGTAATTGATCATTAGGAAATAATGTTCCATATGGTTTACTAACAAAACTGTTTTCTTCTCCAAGGAAGTCTTGCCTCCATATTATCAACCTTGGATGGAAATAGCCAGAAATGTGACTGAGCTCATCTATTCACATTCCCTACGGGACCATGTGCATGAGGTGGGTATGGCCAAGCCTATGCTACTCTATCCCAAAATGTATCTTTCTTCATCTTCTATTCCTCAGTTTTAGTAAAATAGCATATGCTAGTTTATGTTGGAAACCACAGTACATTTGTAGAAATCCCTTTGAGAACCACTACATTGGACCATAGCTGAATCTTATATTCGTTCGTTCGTTCGTTCGTTCGTTCGTTCGTTTATTTGATTAGGACAAGGCACATTAACCAATACATCAGCTAAAAAACATTGATATAAATATGCCAGAGTTATCATAGTTGCTAAATGTCATCACTTACCTCCCTTCCCATCACCCCCTAGATGCCGGAGCTGGAGACGGAGCTGCTGCTGGACCACAGGGAGCTGCGCCTGGCCCACCTCGCCCTCAGCATCATCACCATGGGATACGTCTGGCAGGAGGGGGACAACCAGATAGTCAAGGTGCGCTACAATACACAAGCAGGCAGGTAGGCAGACAGGCAGACAGGCAGACAGACTGACAATGAACATGTTTGCTTTGTACCAGGAATGGATGGATTGGATATATGATAGGTAGGCAGAGAGACAGACAGGTAGGCTTGTATAGCACATTGGAAGGAGTTAGACAGCAACTTTTTATGAAGGTGGACCATCAATGCCTTGTTCCAGGCACTGGTGGATGGATGGATAGATAGATGGATGCATGGATGGATGGATGAACAGACATAGACTACACCGCATTCCACATTACTACGCAAATGACATTTTTCACTGTTTCCCCAAATAATCAATACAAATGACAGTTGCCATAATTTTCAAGTCATCAGCCATTAGAGTACAATTAAAAAGTTTTTGAATGAACCTTCCATTGATATTGATTAATATCCAAGATATATTTTTTTAAATAATACAAAACTTAAAATGCTCTGTTCCACATTATTACGCAAAATAGTTTTGTAGTGTTGTGATCCAAATTTCTTTCTTTTTCCCATTTACATCAAAACAGTTAGAATTTGGTACCTTCTAAATTGCATTTCAATGTTCAATACTTGGTGATAAGCTCTTTGTCTTAGTAACTGGAATGCTGCGTTTAACTTTGAAGTCAATGGCAGGGCATTGCATGGGAGTTATGGTAGCCCAAATATCCTTGATGCTTTGCTCTCAGCTGTTTTTGTTTGTTTGGTCTGGTGACCCACACTTCACTCTTCAATATACCCGTATAATATAATAATAATAAACTTTATTGCAGACACATGTCCATATCACACACCATACAGTATTCAATACTCAATACAAACATTATAAATAGTAAAAAAAAGAAAAGAAAAACAAGAACAAAAAAGAAAAGAGAAAAAAGAAGGACATATTTAAAAAATATACAGACTATTGCACCAATGCCTCCTTAGCCTAGAGGTAAATCTGTAGCTACTTTTGGTGGGATTGACTAGAGCCTGAATTATGCTATTCTCTGACCTATCCAGGCGATACATAAAACTGGACATCAGCTGTCTTAAGAGTGCCTCAAAGGTTGGCACTCTATTGGACACAAACAGCTGACTAGCACTGTGCCACCTAGGGACCCTAAGCAACAGCCTCATTGCATCATTGTATGCTACCTTGAGTCTATGCATACTTGTTTGCTTAAAGCAAGACCATAATTGAGCAGTGTACAATGGAGTAATGTAGGTTGTAAACAGGGAACACTTCACAGTATCAGAGCACATAGAAAACTTACGTAAAAGCATGTTTGCTTGAGCATACACTTTACAGCGCTGTCTATAGATATCTTTGTCATCTGTCCAGTTATCAGATATGACATGTCCAAGATACTTTATTTCTTCACATACAGCAAGTGGACTATCTGACAGATAGAAGGTAGGGAAAGTTGATTTCCTATCCCCAGCACTTCTAACAATCATGATATTGCTCTTCTTAGCATTATACTGTATGTCATAATCAGAGCCATACTGAGAGCACACCTTCAGCATCTGCTGCATCCCAGCACTATACGGACATAGCAGAACCAGATCATCTGCATACATAAGATGATTAACAACAGTGTTACCAACAAGGCAGCCAGTTTGTACTCTATTTAACTTATCTGACAGTTCATCCATATAGACATTAAATAAAATAGGAGATAAAATCCCTCCTTGTCGCACTCCATTACTAACAGAAAAGGGAGCAGACACTACATTGTCCCATTTAACATGAAATAATTGATGGGCATACCAAAAGGCTAATATTCTCACAAGGACTTTAGGGACACCTCGATCAATCAATTTCACAAACAGTTTTTCATGGTTAATTCGATCAAAAGCTTTGGACGCATCAATAAAGCATAAAAATACGGATGAGTTCTGACTAGTATATTTAGATACAATCTCTTTAAGAGCAAATATACATAAGTCAGTTCCATGTTTTCTTTTGAACCCAAACTGATTATCATAAGTAAGAATATACATTTCTAACTTACCTAACAGTATTCTCTCTAGTACTTTGGACAATATACTTGCTAATGCAATGGGGCGATAATTGCTGATACTATTGAGTTTACCAGTCTTATCCTTAAGCACAGGCACTAACATTACAGCCATAATAGCTTTAGGCAAGACACCATGCACCAGACAGCCAGTAAGACACATTGACAAGAGAGGACAGAGCTTGTAGCTGGCATGCTTTAGATGTTCTGTAGTAATTCCATCCATACCACAGGCTTTGTTGTTATCCAGCCTGTTGATGGCTTCACTGACATCTGCTGCCTTAACAACCACGTCAGCAGGGAGACCAGAGTGTTCAAGACTAATGCTAACAGGGTTACTATTAACACAGTTAAAGATATTGCAATAGTGCTCACGCCAGATTTCAACTATTTTTCCTGGACTACTGACACCTTCAATGTCAGCAGGTAGGGGAGTTTTACTGTTATTCATCACTTTTACCTCTTTCCAGAAGTCAGTAAGGTTGTTAACCTGCAACTTTCTAGCTAGCGAATCAGCTCTCATTGTGTTTTCATTCTTCTTAATAAAACGAAGGGCGTATTTAAATCTAGCATTAGTGCGCTTTTTCAATTCCAGTAAGACCCCCTGTCTGGGCCTGCGAGCGTCTAGCCAGAGTCTGAAGGCCTGTCTTGCCTCGCCATATTGCTCAGCCACAAACTCATTCCACCCGGGTCTAATATAAGGTACTTTGCATTTAGGCCTACTTTTACGCAAGGGTTCACTGGAGTCATTGAGACATTTTAAAATACAATCATACATATCACACAGTTGTTCACTATGTTGCACAATCTTACTGTTCATATCTGTACATATTAAAGCCTCTTTGGGCAAAACAATATCATTTAAAAGACCATCTGTTCTGTTTAAATATCCATCCATGTCCTCCTTGCTCAGTTTTGACCAGTCCAGCTTAGTAGAAGATACAGTATTATAGTTACTGGCCAGCAGGGGGACATTCTCAACATTTATAAGTGCAGCAACAGGTAAATGATCAGAAGTGGCAAGATCATAACAAATCTCCACATTCTCCAAAGAGGCATGGGCATCAGCTGTGGCTATGATGTGGTCTAACCACGACGTTGTGTGCCATGCTTCACTTATGTAAGTAAAGCTTGTGCTGGGCAGCAATGCTTTACTAGACAGTATTAAGTTGGCCTCATTACAGAACTGTTGGAGGTGTGCACCAAACAGGGATTTACTATCAGATATGTCAGAATTAAGATCTCCCACAACATAGACACATGAGCTATTATCTTCTATGAATGACTGAATAAAAGCTAACCTGTTCATAAATTCATCCTCATGCTCATAGGCTTCATATGGTGTGTAAATGTTTAAGACAGTAAATTGCTTATCATTATACTTAAACTCCAGTCCTATGGCCCAGTCAACATTTAGTCGCACCACCTTCACCAATCGGTCATATTTAATGTTCCACAATATAGCTACTCCACCAGGTATCCTACCTCGAACCAGCCTCGTGCTGAGATCGGTAGTGGACTCTCCAGCCCCATGGAAGTTCGTGTGTAGAGAATTCAATTTGTCCAGATCTTGTTTTGCCAGCCAAGTTTCTTGCAGACAAAGGATATCACATTCGCCCAGTAGTGTGTCCACCACCAGCCTGCTTGATCTATCAGTAGCAGTGTGTCCTACCCGCAAGCCGCGAGTGTTGTATGAAACAAGACGCATTTAGTGTCTATTATCGCTCCCCGCTGGATAGCTGGCATTCGTCCCTGCCACCAGGCGCGGGAGGCACCCCAGCATCGTTACTGTGCAGCAGCCCCACATCCCGAGTGCGAGGGGCATCCTCTGTACCGGGAGGGCCTCCACCTACCCCCCTGGCGTGGCGCGAGGCTCATAGTAGCGTCGGATATAAATTCCAGCGGGCCAAAGCTGTGGATCATACAATTCCTCCACATCTTGACATTCAGCAGAGACGCAGAACGAATTAAATCTACTCTGTGTTGTCTCTATTTTTCTACATGTCACTTCCCTACCCAGCTTCTTTTTTTAGGTAGGCCTAGTCACTGAGAGTGTTGACATCGACACAGGGATCAAACTTAGTAGCAAACACCCTTACCATCTTTGTTTTTACGGCAAGGATATTGCTACCCTCACCAGTTCCAATTATGCTTGGCTTCTTTCTCGCATGTCGCGCTGGTGTTCTACCAGAGCGAGGTGTAGCGCGTCTGTAAGCGGAGTTCTCAGGCACCTTCTTCAGTCGGCGCCCCTCCTTCACCACCGTGCTCCAAGCAGAGGGCTGCGTTCGCCCCATTCCTGCGGCCAAGTCCTCCATCTGGGCTACTTCTCCACTCCTGGTCCTCGTCCAGCCATTCTCCTCAGCCGTAGTGCACGGGGCAGAATCATGACCCAGCTGCTGCTTCTCCATAGTCAAAGATAGACACGTCTCACTAGGCGCAGGGTCCGGCTGTATATCCAAAGCTGTGCGGCAAGGAACTGAGGAGGCAGGGTCCAGGCCACAAGGCCCCTCCACGGCAGTCAAACGACTGTTCAGAGTAGCAGAAACTTCGCACAGTGTTTCACATGCAGCCACCTGATCGACCATAGTTCTTTTCAATAAGTCTATGTCAGCATTGATTTGCTGCATTTTCCCAAGGAGCGCAGATACATCTATGTGTTTAAACGAGACAGGGGGTAACTCATCCAAGAAGTGTGATACAAATCTTGGAATTTCTTCTCCGCACTCATTAAGCACTTGTAGACACAGTTTCACGTTGTTAATGTCTTTCTTTTGTCCCCGATGGGTAACCCAGCGTTTGTTGTGTGGCAAGAGCTCTGATAAAACAGCCTTTGATGATTCAATCCGGTCGGAGCTGTAGCTACTCGTGACCACCGATACGATGTCATCGTGACTTAATGTTCGCATTTTGACTACAATAAAGTTCAGCAGTTCATCTTCAACTATAACTCTTCCGTCGTCAGTGCGATAAATCTCAGGTTTAATCCGAGAAAACTCTCCTGGTGCACGCCGTGCTGCGCCGCCGGTTCCACCGGTTCCACCGGCCGCCATGACGCCGACCATCTTGGGTAGGCGTCTTCTTCTTCTTCTTCTTCAATGGGTTTTAACGGCAGCTGGCATCCGATACGTTGCACTGCTGCCACCTATAGGTCCAATAGTCCAGATGTCCTAAATCCTGTAGTACAGGCCTGTATCCCGTAGGAATTTAAGTAAATGCCGTCTGCATTTACCCATCCCCAAAGTCAACACACTCTTCAGTGTCACCTCCTTTAGGCCATACTTCTTTAAAAAATTGAACAACTCTCTCCTATGACAGTCATAAAGTCCACAGTACAATAGAGCATGTTGTACTGTCTCCACCACCTGTAGGCAAGCACACATTCCATTCACATGCTTCCCCAAAATAAATAAAGTAGCATTCAAACATGTGTGTCCTATCAATAGTCTAGAAATGATGACATCATCCTTACGTCTCCCACTGCTGACAGCCGCAACTGAATCTGACACACTACTGACAATTGAAAACAAGTGTCTGCCCTTTACCTCATTCTCCCAAAGAAGTTGCCATTTCACCACTGATTCCTTCCAAACAATACTCTTACCTTCTGATTTGGATAGACATAAAGGAGCATCTATATCAACACGTTGAGAAGCAGACTTAGCCAACTCATCAGCTTTTTCATTTAACTGAATACCCACATGGTCAGGGACCCATAGAAATGAAACACTCACATCACATCTAATTCTCAAGTCCCTGAGCGCAAAAAGAATCTCATATACCAGATCTGGTCTCCCTTTGGAAGTACCCTTCCCAAGACTTCTTATGGCTGCCACAGAGTCGCTGCATATCAAAAGATTCTTATTGCGTAATTGCACAGCCCACCTAACAGCCATCAGAATGGCATACAGTTCAACAGTATACACACTTAACATATCAGACGTTCTCTCTACTGCCTGCACTTCCATTCCCTGAACCACAAATGCCGCCCCAGTAACTCCCGTGTCCTGGTTCTTTGAACCATCTGTGAATATTAAGAGACAATCTTGATAAGCATCCCCCACATGACAATAAAACATAGGTCTCAGCTCCACCTCAGGATCACGTTCCTTTATCTTAAGTAATGCCAGGTCAATACCTGGGACTTCCAGCTGCCACAGAGGAACAGACGGCCATAACACCCCTGGGCAAAACGCCCTCTGCAGGACATTCAGGTCTCTGGCCACAACTTCAGCAGTCCAACCAAAGCTAGATAAAGATGCCACCCCTCTCTCCCAGCTTGGCACAATCACATTTCTGACAGGATGATCAGGACGTTGACCCATCACATTAACCCAGTAATTAGCTTGTAACTGACGTCTCCTCAAACTCAGAGGCATTTCTCCCGTCATAACCTGGAGGGAGCAAACTGGAGAAGATTTTACAGCACCAAGACACACTCTCAATGCCGCTGCTTGTACTACATCTAGCTTAGCCAGAGTTGACAGTGCTGCAGACGCATATACCAGACACCCATAATCAATCCTAGACCGTATTAGATACAAACCCCAACTCCGATGAAGTTGGGACGTTTGGTAAACAGTGAATAAAATCAAAATGCTATCATTTTCAAAACATTCAATCTATTCATTAGATGGAGAATAGTGAAAAGACAACATATTAAGTGTTAAAACCGAGAAAAAATATTGTTTTGGGGGACATATGTACTCATTTCTAATTTGATAAATCCAACACGTCTCAAAAGAGTTGGGACGGGGATCAGTGAAAGTTAGTTAACATCCAAATAAGATAAATCAACAAAGAAGAACATTTCAAAATGAATTGTACTGACGGACAATATAGGTGTCCAGGTATAAGATCATCACAGAGAGGCTGAGTCACTCAGAATTAAAGATGCAAAGGGAATAATTACCATAGTTATTACATACATTTTTGAATTCCCTTTGATTTACCACGATTGAGTGTATATAAGACATATTTTTGTTACTAAAATCATTGTATAGGTTCATGACATCATGAAATATATATTGGCTGTAGTCTCACTCTAATTCCTGGAGTGCTAGAGCTATTGAAAATTGACCATATTAAGAATGCTTAATGCGTGCAAATGATACAGAGGTGTAACATTCTCCTAAGCACCTGAGCTCACTTGAAATAAACCCAGAAGACATGGGAAACTGTCCTTTGCTTACAAAAGTCAGCAGAAGTTGTAGAAGTCCATTCATTTTGACAATAATAGAGCATTGCACATCCTGTGCTACAGTGAAAATGGACCATCCAACTTCTGTTAGTGCTAGCTTCAAAAGTCAGCCTCCATGATGGCATGCGGGTGCAGTAGTGCATTGGTTAAGATGTTCTCACTCATCTGTAGAGTTAAATACAGTGCTGAATGGTATAAATGGGTTTTTAACAGCATGAAAAGTCACTCATGCATTATATTTTGAAGGGAGATCTTCGATTACTGCCACATAGTAAGGTCAAAATGCATTCTCTACTATGTTTTAACAGTTCCATCATAAGGACCAGCAGGTGATAAAATGGTGGGTTTTTGGTCAAGACCTGTCACACTGTAAGCACTACAGAAAGGAAAACACTGCAAAACATGACAAGGAATACACCCACCATTTAAGCTGGTGAAATCATGTCCAAGATAGGAATTAGCACTGTTTTTTATATAAAATCATCTCATCGGTTAATGTATTTAACTGTTAAGTGTTGTCTTTTGTTTTGTTTTTAGTCTTCCTCGACATTTGCTGGCATTTATTGTCCCCGTCCCAACTCTTTTGAGACGTGTTGGATTTATCAAATTAGAAATTAGTACATATGTCCCCCAAAACAATATTTTTTCTCGGTTTTAACACTTAATATGTTGTCTTTTCATTATTCTCCATCTAATGAATAGATTGAATGTTTTGAAAATGATAGCATTTTGATTTTATTCACTGTTTACAAAACGTCCCAACTTCATCGGAGTTGGGGTTTGTATATGTAAATCATTTTAAGAGAGGTCATATCCGCTCCCCACTCCCTCCCAGCCAGACATCTCATCAGATTCAGGACATTTTTGCACTTATCCACTACTCTGGAGACATGGGCCCTCCATGTGAGTCTGGTATCAAAAAACACCCCCAGGAACTTAAAAGAAGAGACCCTTTCAACTGGGCTGCCATATAGATACAACTGTTGACTGTCACAAATCTTCTTCCTGGCAAAAAATACTGCTTTCGTTTTCTCAACAGAGAACCTAAAACCCCACTTTCTACCCCAGTCCTCCACAAGGGTCAACGCCTCCTGCACTTTTTTCAAGGTATACGGCACATTCCTACCCCTCTTCCATAGCGCACCATCATCCGCAAATAGGGACTGACCCACATCAGGCTGAATAGAAGAAAAAATATCGTTGATCATTATGTTGAACAATAAAGGGCTAATCACACTCCCTTGTGGAGTTCCATTTTCAACTGAGCACTTTCGCGAAATGTCCATTCCTATTTTGACCTGAATACACCTGTTCCTCAAAAACTCCATAACCCAATTAAACAAATTCCCCCCAACCCCCAGCAAGTGTAACTTAATTAAAAGGCCCTCCACCCAAAGCATGTCATACGCTTTTTAAACATCTAGGAACACAGCCACAACTGTTTCTTTGTTTACCTGGGCCTTTCTGATTTCATCTTCCAGACTTATTATGGAGTCAATCGTATTCCTCCCTTTCCTAAAACCACTCTGAAACCTAGTCAGCAACCCCCTTTCCTCAACAAAGTGCATCAATCGTCCACTGACAATCTTTTCCATGAGTTTACCCAACTGAGAAGTCAACGCAATTGGACGATAATTAACTGGGTTGCTTGCATCTTTCCCTGGTTTTTTTATGGGCACGATAACAGCTTCCTTCCATCCCGCGGGAATATGCCCCTCCTCCCACACCCTATTATATAGAGTTAAAAGTGTCATCAAACTTTCATCACTCAGATGAGACAGCATTTGGTAGCACACTTCGTCTTGTCCAGGGGCTGAATTTCTACATGTCTCCAAAGCATTTTTAACTTCCAGCAACGTGAATGGGACATTATATTTATCCTCCGATTTGTCTTTCTTCTGAATAATCCCATCAAAGTCATTCATAGTCTTCTCTCTACCACGCTTTTCACTCTCTGACAAATTATCAGAACTGTGCACTCTACTCAGAGTTGATACAATCATTTCTGCTTTATCCATATCAGAGACTGCCAGTTGGTCACCATTTGAAAGAATGGGATAATTCCAGTCTTTCCTGATACCTTCCATTTTTCTAACCATACCCCATACTTCAGTTATTTCCACATTGCTTCCTATTGAGCTGCAGTAATCTCTCCAGTACGTCCTTTTCCTATGTCTAATGACTTTCCTGACCACTGCATGTGCCTGTTTATATTCAATCAAATGTTCAAAATTATGAGAGTGCCTCAATTTCCTAAAAGCACTGTTTCTGGCTTTTACAGCCACCTCACACTCCTCATTCCACCAAGGAACTGCAGCCTTACATAGCTTTCCTGAACTTTTAGGGATTGCTTCCCTAGCAGCCATACAGAGCCTCTGTCGCACCTCCTTCTCATATTCCTCAACACTAACAGTGTTTGGGACTGACCTGAGATACAAGTCACTTATCTCTCTAAATCTCTCCCAGTTCGCCTTTTGAAAGATCCACCTCCCAGGTCTCATTCCTGACCTTAGACTGACAGCAATATCAACTGTACAAAAAATAGGATAGTGATCACTCCCCATAACCTCATCATGTACTTCCCAGATACACCTAGGCGCCATCCTAGATGAAGAGAGTGTAAGATCCAGCACTGACTCACGCCCTGTCCTGACATCAAATCTAGTCCCCCTACCATCATTCAGGCAGACTAAATTCTTTTCACTCAGCAGCTCTTCAACTACCTGCCCATTGCAATCAGTACTACTCCCTCCCCACATTGAACTGTGTGCATTAAAATCCCCGGCCCACACCACATTCCCTCCATCTTGTCCTTCTATTTTCTCCAAATCAGTAAGCACTAGCCTTTTACATGGGTTGTAATAATTTATAATAACCACTCTCCTTGCCTCTACCCAAATCTCCACCACCACATATTCTTGTTCTTTTCCTATTCCCAAAACCCTATATGGTATCCCCTGTTTTACAAAGGTAGCACATCCCCCTCCACTCCCCTCCACCCTGTCCCTCCTAACAGCAACATAATCAAATAAAACAAAATCAAATCTTGGTTGGAGCCATGTCTCTTGAATGCATATCACATCTGGTTTTATACACATGTCACTCACAAATTTTTTAAATTCCTGACCATTTGCCAATAAACTCCTTGCGTTCCATTGTAGAATAATCATAAACTGAATAATCATCCGCTATCTTGGCTGGGCGCCACCACACAGAGACCATCTCTCACCTCTTCCCACTTTAAATCCACCATACCCAGATGCTGGATTGCTGCCTTCGTAATTATTTGAATTCTCTCAGTCTTGGATTTTACTTCCGCTGTTGCATTAATCACCCCTGCAATAAATATTACCAGGTCCCTTTTCTCCCTCCAGCTATATTCCTTCACTGTAACAGGCGCACGCCCCACCTCCTTATTCACAACTGCAGCTGTTTCCCCAATCCCATTAGCAGGCCTAGCATTGTTTCTAGAGAGACCTAGTCTCCTAGTAGCTTCAGCATATGACACTTTGTCTTTCACTTTCACATTATGGATCACCGTTTCTCGCCTCATAACTTCACATCCCCAGAACGCTGCACTGTGCGCTCCTCCACAATTACAGCACTTCAGCACCGCCCCCTCTCCACATTTCCCATATTCATGAGCACCTCCACATTTCGCGCACGTTTGTACCCCTTTACACGCCTTGGTAGCGTGACCAAATTTCTGACACTTAAAACATCGCAGAGGCTTATGCATGAATTCTCTCACTCTGTATCGCATATAACCTAAATACAGCTCAGTGGGAAGAGTTCTAGAACTGAAATGAACCACAATAGACTCCGTGTCTTTCTTCTCAGCACCCCTTGTCAAACGCTTTGCACTCACAACAGCTTCACATTTCTCCCTCAGTCCCTTAACCAACTCACCTATTTGCATTGTCACGGGAATTCCAGTAATAACCCCTTTGCACCCTTCAGTTCCAACTCTCACAACTTTCACCACCTTTGCCTTCCCAACCGTCTGCAACCGTTCCGCTTTTACAACCTGATCCTCAGAAACACACCCAACCAACAAATTACCGTCATCCAACACTCTGGCATTATTGATCAATCCAACCTGCTTTTTAAGTACAGCCGTCAACTTAATTGGATCCATATGTTTGACACCATCTCCGTCAAACCTCACAACCACAAAAGAACACTTCTCCCTGCTTTCCTCACTTTCAGACGCCGACCCAGGTCTAGACCTTTTCAGTTCACGTCCACCACTCATCCTCCTCAAATTCCAACTACGATCCTCCTCCTGAATTCCATCCATACTATGCTCATCCCCTTCCCCACTCTGACTCCCCGCCATGGCAGAAGAGTCGCAAGGATACCGTATACCGGACCTATACAGGCCGTCGGCCGGTATTCTTACCGAACCTTACTGCTCACAGCCTCTAACTACTCTAACAAATCAACAAAAGAAAACCAAAACAAAAAAGGGGGGGAAACAGTGAATGGAAATGTCAAACGCCACTTCAGACTCGAACTTCCCGCCGTCAGTCTCAGTACAAACCGTCATGCGCACTCGCCGTCATCCAATGTCCCTCCTTGGGTAGGCGTCGTGGGCAGTAAACATAAAAGAGCCAAAGTAGTTATTGTCCATGATAGAAGTTAGAAGTCCCTCATTCCAATAAAGAATAGGCCTAAAAATGCAAATGCCAAGTACAGTAGTTCACAGAAGCAATTCCAGGGGGTGAAAAAGTTCATTAAGAATAATAAATGCATGCAAGCTATATAAAACATCTTGTGTGCTGCAGGTGTTGCCTCGGAACCTAGCAGTGCCATACTGGTCCGTATCACAGAAGCTGGGTCTCCCTCCCATCCTGACCCATGCAGATGCTGCCCTAGCCAACTGGAAGAGAAAGGACCCCCATGGGTGAGAACACGCACGAATGCACGCACGTATGCACACAGCACACACACACACACACACACACACACACACACACACACACACACACACACACACACACACACACACACACACACACACACACACACACACACACACACACACACACACACACACACACACACAGAAACCTGTGTGGTCCAGCTAACTGCATTCACACACTCTACTCCCCCCACTCTATCTACAGCTTAGACTCACAGCCTAGATTTAGCAGTTGCAACGCATATGCCCACCTATGCTCGTGATCCTAGTGTTCTTGTATCCTTTGACCTTGTCCATCCATTCTACACACTCTCTCCCCCTTCCCCATACACAATGTAGACATGTACTAGACATGTACTATCAGCTCTTTTACTACTTGTCTGTCTATACATGCGGTGACAATAAAATGTCCTCATAATCTTGTATACTTTAACCTGGCCCAGTCAACTGATTTGTGTACCCCTATTCGCCCCTCCGCACAGTTTAGAAATGCACACTCAGAACTTTCACTGCATGTCTGTCTACACACCTGCAAAGTATTATTACCACACTCACCACATGTCTGTCTATGCAGATGCCTATAAAATATCCTCATAATCTTCTACACTGTAACCTGGGCTAGCAGACTGAATTGTGCATGCTACTCCCATCTCCACGTTCACAACTTGGACATGCTCTCAGCACATGTTCACTTGCATGTCTGGTTATGCATGTGACAGTAAAATATCCTTGTAATCTTGTATCCATTAACCTGGTCTAGCCAACTGAATTGCTCACGCTTTCCATCCTCCTCCTCATGCACAGTTTTACTGTAGACTGACAATCAGCAATTTCATGTCTGTCTGTCTATGGGTGGTTGACATTTAAGGGCGTAACACAATTAAAAAAAAAGTTATTTTTATATATTATATATTTATATATATAATTCCTGAAAAAAAATATGGAAACAAATAGAAAAAATAGAAGAAAAAAATAAAGCACTCAGTTGTCTGTGGAATTTCCCCAATTTTTGCCATTTTTGGGAAAATGTGTCCTGCATCAACACATTGCATAGGCATGTCACACCGCAGGAAAATGAAGTCACACCACAGGAAATTCACTGCATTATGGCCATTTTAATCATTTTCTATACATGACTGACATCTGAGCTCATGCTAACTTGATAATGATATTGTGTTTAATCTTAATATGTGTTTTCATTTATAAAAAAAAAACTTTTTTTTCCTTTTATAAGAGCAGTCACACCACAGGACACCATAAAATGAACCTAAGCATTGCGTAACAGAAACATTGCAATATGAAGACATATTCAGAGTTTAAAAGTCACCTTAAACTTCCACAGCACTCTCCAATAACTGAGGTACTGACTGGTTAGGAGTCTTTAAGACCCTTGTTGTTGGCCTTGCAGCTGCCCGTTCACAAACATTGACATACATGTCACCCCACAGGACACAATTTGTGTTACGAAATTGAACTTGTAGTTAATATTACTGTCTTGAGTTTTTTTCACATTCACATATCTTAATAGGAAGTTAATATTTATGCAATCATGCCAAATGCTTCATACATTATTCAAAATGTTGTTGGTTAATTTATATATATATAGGCCTATATATATTATATATATTCCAGGTTTCATTAATGTTACAGTCACACGCAGGATATTTGACATATAAACCTTTACATAAATCTTAATAAAAATGTTTCTTCTCATCTAAGACTAATATGAAACATAATGTACCATATCTTCTTTCATTGACATTTGTTTTTTAAAGGAAAAATGAAAAATGTGTAGGTTTTTAACCAATGTTACGAAAAAACAAGGTGTCACGTCAACCACCCCTATGCATATGATATAACATAATATGATAAATGGGACACACTTGTAATTTTGTGTCGTTTAACCTTGACCAGCCAATTGCATTGTACTGTTCATGGGTCAAAGACGTTTTTTTGGTGGGGGTTTAATCGTGAGGTGGCGCAATTCATTAGTAATTGGTGGTTGGTATAATGCAATGAATATGCTTCTTATATTGTCCAATAAAAACAAACAAGCAAAAAAATTCACTCAATAGTGGCACTGGCTGTCGTTGCAACGTCCTGACGTGTGCCAGTGCTGAAACGTCACTGACCCACATAGTGTACATGAATCCTCCATTCTCATGCAGTCTAGACACACAGTCAGCACTTACTGTCAAAGTACTAATATACTCATATTCTAATATTATGCCCAGTATGTCTATACAGTACATGAGACAATAAAACATAGCAGTAGTCTTGCATTCTCGTACCCGTTCAGCAAAGGTGTTGGCACTGTGCTCACGGAGTAACCCTTCTAACCGAACAGAACGTATTCTAAAACTTCTATCCCCCTTTTTTTTGGACGTATTCTAAAAAACTGTTCTAACCCACAAAACCATAACCGATAAATCATAACCGATTTACCTGTACCACACGACTGCTAATGCAACCAATGATGAATCTGATAGAACAGTCCATTTCCGGTTTTACGGTAATACACAAGACTGCTTGCAATACTGTATGATGAACTGTTTGATTAAAATAGAGTAGATATATTAAACATATTATTGTTCCAAGTAAATAACTGTAAATAGACTAGATCAGCTGATTTGTGACTGAGTTAATACTTCGACACCTAAGTTAGTCAGGCCTTCTTCCTGAATGGCCTTTATTAAAAACCCTTTAGTACTCAGTTACACTAAATGCCTTACAAATACGATTCTGAGGATGGTTTTGTGGCAGTGTAAGCAGAGGAACATAATCTGTGTGAATTTCAAGAATTCACTTGAAGCTTATCTCTGACTCTCTCTCTCTCTCTCTCTCTCTCTCTCTCTCTCTCTCTCTCTCTCTCTCTCTCTCTCTCTCTCTCTTCCATGTTCCTGATGGGTGGCCTACACCAGTGAAATCAATATGGAGTAAGTAATCTCTCTCATGTCTTCTTTCAGCAGTTCTAACAAGTGTGATAAAGCAACACTTTCACTGTTTGTTCTGTTTCATTCACACTTTCGAATAATGCTTCCATTATTGTCTTTGTAAGTTATCAACTTCTACCAGTGAAAGGCGCTTGTGAATTCATTCATTTGTTCATTCGTTCATTTCAATTCATTGAATTCCATTCAATTCAATTCAATTCAATTCAATTCAATTCCTTGGTTGATGTGGTCTCAGTTCGGTTGACTTATGTGTTCTGACAAGTTACACTTGTGATTAGATGTAATCACTTAGAGAGGTCTCTAGACGACCGGGCGTGATAAAAAAGAAGAGGGACACCCTAAAGCCTACTAGGACCAGAAAGATCAGCCAGTTCTTTTTGTTATACACTCACAATATGAACAAAAACAGAACTGAGAACTGAGAACTGAGAACTTTAGCTGTAGGTTTGATTTTTGGTCCACTTAAAGAGGACTGAGTTTGGTTCACTTAAAGGGGACCAGGTGTGAAAACCGTAGAACATGGGTTCCCAAACTTTACTATGACAAGGCCCCCCCATACACTGGTAGATTCCAGCCAAGGCCCTCTTGGGCCGTGCCATGCTATTTTTTCTGTGCACCCGGGTTCACAACTCGATGAAATTGGTGCATTCCTAAACCTATTTAAGTACTGCAGACAGCATAATACATAAACATTGTAAAGAAGAAAATGATTCCACTGGGATTATTAAGATTATTTTTTATTTATTTTGGCTACTTAAGTAATATAATTCATTCAATTATTCATTTCATTTTCCTTTATTTTTCCTGCCAACCTGCCATGGCCCCCTTGTCATCCCCTCGCGGCCCCCAAGGGGTCCCCGGCCCCCACTTTGAAAACCATTGCCCTAGAACACAGTTGTGTAACACACACAAACCACCAGCAGAGGAGGACATTTACTCGCTTCTTGGTCTTGGCTGGTGCTATCAGATCGCGCTGTTTTAGAAGGCACATGAATGTACAGTAGAGTTGGCATGCATCCCCTGCAAGATAGAGAGTATTTTTCCATCATATAATTAGCTACTGTTTATCTTAGTGGTCCTTTTCAGTGTATCAAGTATTCTGTTCTGTTCTGCTATATTATATTATATTATATTATATTATATTATATTATATTATATTATATTATATTATATTATATTATATTATATTCAGCCTCAGTCGGGCTAATGAGGTTGTTTTGAAGGAGAGACGTGTGCGTGTGCGTGTGCGTGTGCGTGTGCGTGTGCGTGCCTGTATCTGTGTCTGTCGTGAGGGAGAGCAGTCGGTACTGACGTTTCAGTCAGTCAGACCTTCATCAGAGACGCCTCCTCCATTCTACTGCACTTCAGGTACCATAGGTACCATCTTCACCACACGCTGTCTACAAAGTGCAAAATATTTTGCAAGACTGTCACCACCCTGCTTACCACCTGTTCCAACTGCTGCCCCTCAGGCAGAAGATGCAGGTCACTACAGGCACAAACTAACTACAAGACTTTCTAATAGCCTGTACCCTGAAGCCATTAGACTGCTTAATTGTATTGCTCTTACATAGGTCTCTGGACTGGTGTTCTGTGATTTTTTCCTTTTAAGGGATGGCACTTACTGTAACATCCTATTGACTTGATAATTCATACATCTAATTTTTCAATTCATACATCTCAATTTTACTGTTTGATTTACTTGATTAATTTATTATTACTCTTATTATTACTATTATTTACTTTAATTTATTATACTTCATGATGTACTTCATGAATTTAGACTTTATTTGACTACTTCTTTTTGGTTACTCCTATAGGCCTACTTCAAAACTACGCCTTGTTGTTGCTCCACCCCACTATTTTGTTACCTTCATTGACAATGACAAACTCCTTGAATCTTGAATCTTGAATTCATACTAACAGTGCCACCCCTGTAGGAATGTGGAATCTGCTGTTCTACCTCCCTGGTGGCTCCACGGTACATGGGCTTCTTCATGGTCAACTTTGATGGTGGAGCTAGCTGCGGTCCCAGCCATAAAGGTAAGAACACTCACATGTCATGTGTGTGTATTGTCTGTGTGTACTGTATGCTGTGTGTGTGCGTGTGTGCGTGCGTGCGTGCGTGCGTGAGAGAGAGAGACAGACAGTTATTATTGTCAATGTAATTTAATGTTTTTAGTTAAACTGCACATTTTAGACTGGTCAAACGCAATTTCAAACTTCTGTGCCAACACTGTTACATAGGTTTTTGACAATAAAGTAGACCTGACTTGACTTGGTGCCTTCCCTCCAGAGGTCAAAGAACAGTTCCCTTCCAACACAAGTAACTTATTTGAGTGACAAGTAGACCTGAGCACTGTATCCTCTATCAGTTAACTCTGCAGTGTTTTTCAGTAACAACACAGTCTATTTATCTCATTAGCTACAATGGAGTAAGTGGTGTAACCGCTATACTTCCCCTACACCTCCATCCATGGCTGGGGTGCCCTTGAGAAAGGCACCCAACCCCACCTTACTCCACCTAACCCCACACTGCTCCAAAAACCGTACTCAATTCTCTGTCAATAATAGCTGTAAGGTTAAAAGCGGAAGCTAAGTGTCATGTAATGTATTGATGTTGTTGTTTGTGTTTGTTGTTGATATGCTTGTGAATGATTAGACTGCCACAACATAACACAACACCACTAACCCAACCTCCAACCTGAACATGGTTGTCATGGCATTGCAGGCTGTCCCTCAGGTCATCAACGGGGTCAATCAAGGTGACGTTGCCATGGCAACCGAGGCTCTGAACTCCATCAGCGTGTCCTTGGATGACATGGTCGAAGCTCTCAAGTTGATGCACCGTGAGTGAGTGTACAGTAATTTACAGTATAATATAACATAAGAGAACATATAAGGTAACATAAACACTACATAATATAATATAGTGACATTTACAACTAGATTGCATTTTCTCACAGAAAATGCTGGAGTATGCTTGCCCATCTTGCATTCGTTGCCCTTCATGCATGCCTTGCCTTTCATCCATGAATTGCCCTTCATGCATATGCTGCCCTTCATGCATACACAACATACAGTTAACCATCTACAGATGTTGTCACTTCAATCTGCTCACAACATTACCGTACCGTGGCAGCGTACCGTGGTCATTACACCCTGTGGCCATTCGGAATGCGGGGGGCAGTATAGCACTGCTTTTGCAGAGCAGCGTCTGCCTGTGTTTGTGCGTCTGCTTGTGCTTCTGTGCTTGTCCCTCCCCCAGTTTTAGTAGTAGTAGTAGAAATACAGTCAGAAAATTGCATGTTTTATTTAGCATTGGACATTTGATAGGGTATTTGATAACAACACAAGTGTGAGCCCTAAACAAGACCACCACGTGAATTTAAACTAAACTTTTTCTGTCATGCATTCACCATCTCCCAATCCGCCCCTAACTTATTTCTGCACTATTCAAGTCAGGAACGGGTATCCTTAGGATACAGAGTTTGCATGCCTACAATTTGAACCGGTAAAGACAATTAAAACCGAGTCAATCAGACATGAACACTATTGTAATTAAGTATGTCCCGTAACGCCAGCATGAGAGAGATCGAATTTTAAATTTGGCGACGACATACTGTCTTCAAAACTGGCATCGGCCGCTTCCAATTTAGGACCACCATTATTCAACCGTTTCCACAACCTCACTGATCACAGTTGCTTCATCTCTAACGCCAGGGCTAAGAATAACGAAAATAGCAAAACAGAGTAACTAATAAACCGTAATGGAGAGACTGAGGAGACATGAAATCAAGCGGCGGAGTTCGGACCATTTTGAGTGGACCGATGTCCGCTTGCTTTGGTGTATCAAGCAAGCCTGTCTCATTTGTGCGATGAGCACAAAAACACAAATTCGTATAGAACCTATATGTGTGTGAGTCAAACAGACATGAACAACATTGTAGCCTAATGAAGTAGTGCCCCGTCACGTCAGCATGAGAGAGGTGATTTTACATTTGGCGACGACATTCTGTCTTTAAAACTGGCGCATGCCGCTTCCCCTATTGCAGGCTATTACCTGATCTAGGCTACACTGTCGCTACCACAAAAAACAAGGTAGCACAACTTAATACTATTACTAGCCTATAATAGTAGGTTGAAGACGGGGTATTATTGGTGCACTGTTTTTTTTTTTTGCGAAGCTGAGTAGCCTAATCTGCTTCAGTGTAGCTCACATAGAGGTAGAAAAATAACACTAGAGAGGACCCGCCCCCCTTTTTACAGCAATCTGTACGGCCATTTATCTGTAGGTAGATCAGAGAACTGGAAATTAACGGAGAACGAGGCTCACCTCTGTCAAAAAATGGCTTAAATCATGTGAAAATGTCCACCAACACACTATACACGGACAATAGTTGAAGTGTGTTGCTCAACTATGTTCATAAAAGATATTATTTGATTTTTAAATGTATTTAAATCGACTCATATGATTTTAGCAGATATTTAGCCTGCCATTTCAAATCTGGTGTTTGATTTAATGTGTTACTTCATATTCACACAGTTTTAGTCAATTTTTTGACAGGGGTGGGCGTGTTCTCCATTGACTTGCATTGCCCGAAGGTACCTACACTACCTACGGAAGTTAGGGAAGCTCCAGCTGCCATTTTCCCAGTGCTGTCGCAAATTGCTGTGTCCTCTCTAGTGTTATTTTCTACCTCTATGGTAGTAGCTCATTGTACGTTGATCCCTCCCTCAGTTTTAGTTGGCTACAAGTGGAAAGAGTCAGCCAATTGCGTGTGTTTGCACGTAACATTGGGCATTTGATAATAACACAAGCGTGATCCCTAAACAAGACCGGCAGTCCGACTGTGTTTTGTTGTTTTATTATTCTGTCCTGCATTCACCGTCTCAATTCCGCTCCTAACTTATAAGTGATGACTGTTAATTATTTCTGCGCTAGCCTATTCAAGTCAGGAACGGATATCCTCAGGATACGGACTAATAGGTTGAAGACGGGTTTTTTTTATTGGTGCTTGTGAACATTTCATCCTTTCAAGGCGCTGTTGTACGCGATCGACGGGATTACGGTTAACTGGGGATGTGATGGACTGCACACGTGACAAGACATCTGTTACACCAGGTGTGGCTAATCATCTGTGATTAGGACTGCAAATTCAGTTGCTTCGGTGGAGATTCGAACCAACAATATGACTGGGGAACTATGACTCCTTCTTCGGAGGCTGGATAACCTGTCACGCCACGACATGTCACAAAAGGCTGTGCAGTGAGTCCCGTGCACTGCACTGCACTGCTGTAACCCCACCCCTCCCCCACAGACAAACATTCATGTTCTGAAAAGTTCAACACGTTCTGAAAAATTTAGACCGCTTTGCATTAAGTTTTTCGAGCAGAGAACACTTGTCCACGGTGACGCAACATCGAAAGAGAAAAGCAAGAGACTGTTCACAAATAACTGAATAAAGATTTCATTTAAAAAAAATCACAGCATTTGTATGAAAATGTGCTGGGTGACCACACACTGCCTATCCAGATGCACATATAGCAACAATGAGAAAGAGCGAGGAGAGAGACGGAGAGAGAGAGCGATTAGCGGACGTATATGTGTGTGTGTGTGTGTGTCGGGGAACATTGAAAGTGAAAAAACAACCCTCTCCCCACTTCAGCAGCGTCAGATGTTGGTGGTCTACCACAAGTCAATCCTTGTTTACCCGACTATCTTGTAGCCTAGTATTCATGAAGTTCATAAAGCCATAGCCTAATATCATCATTATATATAGGCTAAGATATCAAAAATCCCTCCGCATTTCTGCATTGCCTGAGTTCATAGGCTAAAAACAACTTTATTTAGGCCCCTGACTTATTTAGCTTTACTTTTATTAGCCTTAATTATTATCGTATTTAGGCTTTAAACGTAGGCCTATTTTACAAAATATCGAAAGAAGGAAAAGAAAAGACAGGACAAGTTGAGGCTTACTGATTCGTAGCCTATTACAGCAAATCGAACACTGCACTTTATGAACACACTAGCCTGAGGGCAAACATCTTGTTGGCACGATTGGGACCAGGCCATGCCAGGAATTCAACTACCCGGGATGGGTTGGTGGTTATGGCACGCTTGATGTATATTTTGTTTCCTCACCCCCTGCATGCACGCACAGCGGACACACAGGGTCTGGACATTCACCACCACAATACCATGAGCAAATGACTGAGTGCGGCTAAAACATGCCTGTTGCCCATAGCGTAGCCTAATTATTCACACATCACGTCAAGTCACAAATTCAGTAGTCTCTTGCAGTTGACCTATGCCAAATTACGTCCTCCTTGTAAGGCTGCACTAATTCAAACAGGTAGAGAAGTCGGCTTAGCCTATAGCCAAAGTCTATAAAATGTAGCCTATTTTTTGTAGTTTCCAATTATCTAGGCTATGTTTACGATACCGATTTGTTGCGCTACGACGGTGCTCAAGACAAGTTGGATCATAGTCAATCTCAAGTGCTCCCATTAAAAAACGGCTGGGGTGTTAACACCGGGAAGTCCGCCGCTCCTCCCTTTGCTGCCTAAATTGTAACAGTTTAAATGCCTCATCTCCCAAGCAGCAACAATCGAACCTATTGGGCTATCTAGCTTGTGAGTTTGGCTGGTATCCCAACAAGACGAGTTAATTGGCATTAGGTCTTGCGAAGAGTGGAAAGAGTTACGTTACAGGCTACGTCGCGTGGTGTGTGTGTGGGCGAGAGACGGAGAGAGGAGAGAGTGAGGCGCTTCCCCGCCAGAAAGGAGAGCAGGCAATGTCTCCAAATATTAGACAAATGCAGCTTATTTTAGTTAAGTAGACATCAGGGAAGTATTTTGCTTAAAAGCAAAGCCAACCTGATTGGTTCATATTGCTCTAGCAGTGCGTGTCATTTACATCTTGCACGCCTATGTTCTTAAATAAATCTCTAACTTTATAGCGATTCCAAACTTGTCCCCCCACCCATTCGCACAACGTGAAAGTTGAAATGTGGTGTAGCCTATGCTTTAAATACTGCCTAAAACTGTAACAGTTTAAATGCGTCCACTCCAAAACAGCACAATCGAAACTATTGTGCTGTCTAGCTTGCGAGTTTGGCTGGTATCCACAAAAGACGAGTCAATTGGCATTAAGGTCTTGCGAAGAGAGCAAAGCGTTACGTCGCGTGTGTGTGTGTGGGCGAGAGAGGGAGAGAGAGAGAGAGAGAGAGAGAGAGAGAGAGGCGCTTCCCCGCAGAAAGAGCAAGGCGATGTCTCCAAATATTAGACAAATGCAGCTCATTTTAGTTAAGTAGACATCAGGGAAGTATTTTGCTTAATAGCAACGCCGACCTGATTGGTTCATATTGCTCTGAATAGCCCACAGAAGGCTAGGTAATATTTTAATGGGTTTTTACGAGCGCCGAGGTCATCTAACTGTGGTCACGCCAGGTGCTATTACGAGAGGAAAAACTATAGCACGTTGGCAAACATTAAAGTCAGTTTAAAGCCAGGCATATGATTGAACCAGTTTTCTTGTTTGAAAAAACACACTTCCCCGGTGCGCAGGGTGCATGCATGCCGTGACTGACCCAGGTGAAATCGCATGCACGGAACTCCATGATTAATTAGAGATGACCATCGCATATATTTTCCAGCGCATATCACCGTAGCCTACAGTGGAGACATTGTTCTTATGAGCTGGCGGGAGACATGCATCCACCAGTTTGAAGGAATTGTGCAAATGATTTTTGCGCTCACCCCAGGCCAAACACAATTCCTTTAATGGCAAATCTAACCAACTGTTGCATCAAACTTATAGATGTCCTCCCTGTAAAGGCTGCACCAATTGCAACCAGGAGAGAAGTCGGGTTAGCCTATAGCTAAAAGTCTATAAAAATGTAGCCTATTTTTTTTGTCATTTCTAATTTGAGTATCTATGAAGTCTATACGATAACGATTTTGTTGCACTTAACTACGACCGGTGCTCAAGTTTGGATCAATACTCCCAAGTATAGCGAACGCGATCCCAAGTGCCCCCTGGCGGTTGTTTGGGTACACTTGCAGCTAGGCCCCGGTACGTACACCGAGGTAGATGACGTGACATTAACCTCGGCAACAAGGGGTGGTGCAATTTGTAGGGGGACCATCTGTAGATATGAGCCTAACTTTCCTGTTTGGGTATGTACCATATATTGCAAAAAACACATTTTCACTATCTGTACCGCTCCCCAGTGGGGCCCCGTCTTGGCACTGAGTTTCGGTATGTACCCTCTGGGTGTACTGGAGATCATGTGTGAAGACAATTTCTGTTAAGACAACCCGTCCATAAGAGGTGTTGCCTGAGATATGAGCTAACTTCCTGTTTGGACGGGTGTTTGTCTTTGTTGTCAATTTTGATTGGCTTGCTGTGCGCCAATGCTTTCAGCTATTGCTCTGTAAAAACTTTTCAGTATAGGTGCAGAATAGTCCAATAGTAAGAACTTTGAAAAATTGTAGGGACGATCAGCAGAACAAAAGGTGGGCCAGAGTATCATTTTTTATTGATTTTTGAATATGTCAAAAAATGGGCGGGGAATTCATAATTAATAAATGTGACAAATCATAGGGTGCGTTGGATTTCGGCTTGACCCCAGAATTTCAGAGGCGATACCAAGCGTTGAATGAAATTGAGGTCAATACCAGCCAATATGGTTCATAAAAACACACCTTTTTGCTTATTGTAGCGCCCCCTAGTGGTGCATTTGCACGAAAAAAAATCGTTACTTGTCCCCTTCTGGAGATAGTGTTGTTTGTTGTGTATAAAAATTGGGTTCTGACAAACCGTAGCCGTTGCCGAGATATGAGCTCACTTTCTGTTTGGCGTCTCCACCTCCCACCGCCAAATTTGATTGGCTCCTATTTGCAGACGGTTTAATTAATTGTTCTAGGGTAGATGTTATGCCTCAGTCCGAAGATGCCCGCATAAAAATGTTCGTGACGATCGGTCAAAAATGGTGGGCGGGGGCACCCTTTAATTGATTTTTTTTAAAAAATTCAAAATGGCGGAAAAAACTTTCCAGGAGGGAAAAATGACGTCATAGGGTGCGTGCGTTTGTATTCGGCTTGGTCCCCAAGGATTCCAGGGATTTTTTGAATTTTTTGAAAATTGGACTACGGTTAAATAGTTACAGCATGACATGTATTGCGAACTTTGACATCTGCTGCTTGGGGCGCTACATTGTTCGAGGTATCCCAAAACAAAATACAAGCACGCTATCGACACACCGAGCAGAACGTTCTGGTATTTGAAACGGAACCTTTCTGTCTTTGAAACGGTATGGCAAATTGATGGATTGTAGAAAAAAGAATAAAATTTAAAAGAAAAAGAAACGGGGGAATAACCAATCGTATGCTTGCCGCATGGCAAGTCCTACTAAAAAGGATACCTAACATCGTTGAGTATTTACGTTAAATTATTTAGTCACAACTAGATTTGCATTCTCACGGAAAAGAGGTTGGTGAGGGCATTGGAAAGTCATAAATTCCTAGGCATGCAAGTAACATCAAACCTGAGGCTTGCGAGTCTGAACACCACATCCATCGTGAAAAAAGCCCAGCAAAGGCTGTACCTTTAATTAGGATGCCTTAGGAAGGGCCTGGACTGAATTACCGCCCCTCTTAACCAGGGCCTTACAGAGAGGACTTTGTAGAGAGGCATCCTCACCAACAGGGAATCCACTGTCTGGTCGTATGGCAACCATCACAACTTCAGGCTAAAAGGGAAAGTATTTGCAATGAAATAATCAAGAACTGCGGAGATGGATTTATAGGCACAAGCAACTTTTCCCTCCATGGACTCCATATATTTTACAGCGGCAGCCCTAGGGAGGAGAGAGAATCATTAAAAGACCCCACTCCATCCGCTAACTCTCCTGCTCAAACACAAGAACTGTACATACAAACCTGAGGCACAGTAGAGTGGATAGCATTCCCTACCAGGGAAAAAGCAGGGTTTTTTCAAACAGTTTTCCTTCCCCAGGGCACCCAGTGAGGCTGATGGCAAAAAAACATTTGATCCACCTTTTTTCATTATCTCTTTTGATCCTGCTTTGATTTTTTTATCACTTTTTAATGTATTTTATATTCCTATATTTTAATGTAATTTCCTATTTTATTGTCTTCAGAGGGCCTGCAAAACAAGAGTTCCAACATGGTGGCTTGGACTACTAGTTTATGCAACAAATGGCACAATAAAGTAGCCTTTTGGACATTTTGAACTTTGAAAAGTGGTTGTAGCAAAGAAAGTGGAATGTAACCAGAGAAAGCGTACACTTATTGTTTTCCTTCCGGTATCCACTTTTATGTCGGGTGGAAAGCCCCCTTTATGGAGACCCTTCGGGTTCGGAGGGGGACCCCTTCGGAGTCCCTGAGGTTGAGAATCACTGGTAAGTCCCCCTTAGGCGGCTGTAGACAATGGCGGTAGCGCCCGGTCTTAGCGCCAAACAACCCTCAAAAAAGAGAAAGGAAGTAGTTAGTCCAGGACCAGCCCTGTAGACCCGTTCGCAATTTTGAGTTGAGCGGGCGTTTCTCACTGGGATTTGAAGTTAGTGGGTTTCCTGGACATTAAAAAATCACGGAGGTGCTCGTCCACCATAGTGCCAGAATTTTTAAGCAATATGGCCGCCAAATTATGGCGCGCCATCCGCCTATGACAAAAAACCTGTGTTTTTTACTTTTAAAAACTGTTTCTACACATGCCCAGTAACTTCAATTTTCCTGACCAATTTTTTGAGAGGGAAAACCATTTCTTTTTCTGGACAATTAACATGAGTGAGAATGTGACACTGTTAAAAAGGTTCATTGCCAAGGTCAAATTTTTGCATATTTCTGAAGAATGTCAATAGATTTACATTGTAAAAATGAGAAAAACACAAAATTCTCAATTATTGGGGTAGAGCAGTTTGATTTTGCGTGTAATTGCGTATGATTATTTTGTGTCAGTATAGAGTCAGGTAAAATAGGCTTTGAAAGGGTCAAGGTCAAGGTTAAAGGGTTTCCCCCCCCCCCCCCCCCCCCACCCCCCCCCCCCCCCCCCCCCCCCCCCCCACAGGTCCATGTTACCCAGCCTTTTGCCTATTCCCACAGCAAAAAATCCTTCCATATCAAGAACCTTCTAGCAACTTTTTCACAGGATTGGTTCATGTTGCACTAAGCACTTGTTACAAAAGGGAGGATTATACATTGCAGGTATCCAACTCTGATTATGCTGACAAAATATCCCG